>NW_023645631.1:0-5000 GCF_015228065.2 Penaeus monodon
ACCGTAACCCCTGTGGGTTTTGCTCTGTAATAAAACAACACCATGGGGGTCTTTTGCTTTGTATAAGACAACAGTGTTTTTTTGCTCTGTAATAAGAAACACTGTGGGTTGTTTTTGTTCTGTAAAACCAACACCGTGGTTTTGCTCTGTAATAACACACATGGGTTTTTGCTCTGCAAAACGAAACACTGGGTTGTTTTGCTCTGTAATAAACCGACCGTAGTTTTGCTCTGTAATAAACCCAACACCGTGGGTTTTTATCCGTCAGAATCACGACACCGTGGGTTTTTAACTCCATAAGAACACAACACGGTCGGTTTTTAAATTTGTATAAACATAACACCGTAGGTTGTTTTTGCTTTGCAATAAACCCAACACCGTGTTTTTTTATCCATTATAGACACAACACCGTGGGTATGGGTATTTGACTGCAACAATGCAGCACCGTGGGTATTTGACTCTGCAAGAATGCAGCCCGAGGGTATGGGTATTTGACTCTGCAACAATGCAGCACTGTGGGTATTTGACTATGCAAGAATGCAGCACCGAGGGTATGGGTATTTGACTGGTGATTTGCAGGATCTCCTCGTCCCGTGCAGTCGTCGCGCGCTGCCCTTTCCTCCGTCCGTCGCCGACAGGGATGCACCCCGCCCTCGGCTCCGTGTTACGTCGTCTTGGTAATTAACACCCTTTGCGTTTGACTGTGGCCGCCGTAGAACGCCTATGATTTGTCAATGGGTGTGGGGTGACTGATACCACTGCGTAGCACTCGCTTAAGGTTTATTCAGTAGGGGAAACCTGTTAATTAATACATAGATTGTAAAATGCACAAAATATACAAAGCCAATAAATAACAATGTATATTAGATTATGTAATAAAGAACCTTCTACTAATATTGGATACATACGCATTGCGGAACAGTCAGCTTAACGGTCTGATTCCAGAGTGTTATGGGCGTCTTGACGGCACTGAGGTTCCCCTCGAACTGCCCTCACACTTTAAACATACACAGGCTACAGCGTCAAGTAACAATCTACTTCATATGTTAAAAATTAGTTAGGTCGCGATCTCGCTATCTCCCAACATCGATCAGATGAAGAGCCGCCATCACCTCCTATGGCACGACCCCTCGCACAAACATTTTGTGACAGGTCAGCTCTTACGGTTGATACAGACCATGTGTTGACCCAGTGGTACTCGCCGAGGCCTTCTCGGCGATTGTAACACAAAAGATAAATTAAAACCCATACAGGCTCTCCGATCGCAGTGTTACAGAATACGTGATATACAAAATGTGTGATATACCAGCTGCTGATATGAAATATGTGATATATCAGCGGCACACAAATATATTTAGGTTGTGTGATATCATTCCATTACAGAGGACGCGAGTCGTATCTCGTCTGCTGTTTGCTCTATAAATGTATCTGCTTCTCTCGGTATCCTTTAATAAAGTAATTAGTCTACCTTTTAAATTGCTTTTTAATTTCTTGTTCTTGATCTTCCTAATTCAAATTTCATCGCTCCTAATCGGAAATCATATCATGGCATCAGCATACAACCTTCACTTTCCAAGGCGCTTCAAACACTGTTCTGATGAAGTGTCAAATTTAACCTGAAAGCTGTAACATTTTCTTACCATAGTTATTTGTGTGGACACGACATTTTATTTTTCCTTTTTTTTAACAGTATGATAAATCATTACGAGATTTTCCTTTTTAATCCATCTTTGAGATCTCCATCACGTACGATCCTGGATGAAAAAGCAGAATCGATACCCCAAAAACTCTAAAATCTAGAATCGATCCTCCATAAACCTTGGCCTCGAACTCTGTACCTAACGTTCTCTTCCGTGAACATATACTGCCTTCTATTCTTGGTACATCTTTATGCGTCTTCACATCCTTCAGCTTGCCGCCACTACAATTAACCAATGTTGTCGCACTAGTGATCTCTCTGTGTTATTATATATATTTTCTCCTCTCTTGAATTATATTTCAAATCAATGTTTTGCACATCAAAGTTAAAGCAAGGCTCTCTACTAATTCTCCCTCTACACTGGTTGCGCCAAACCTGAGACCACGTAGCCTTTCTCTTATCATTATAATACCAGTGTTGATGTTCGTCATCTCTGTACAATGCAGTTAATTACTCCTTAGAGTTATGAGTAACGTGAAAGCAAATTATACGTGTCTACAAAGTAGGTCTAGTGCTTTTTAGTAAAGACTATTCTCGGATGATGACTGGCCGAAAGATGTCCCAGTCACCGTAAAAAAATATTGTGAACTGACAGACTGAAACGATTTCCCAACTATAATTTTATTCAACACAGCCATCTGAATAAGACAGCTCATCGAATACTTCCTTCATAAACGAACGTTAAGTTGGCGTTTTGCCTTAAATACATCTAAATTTAAAAAGTGTATTGTGTGTTTAAAATAAACTTATAATGGGTATAAACAAAGCGAATGAAACGACAAATGAAGAAATAAAGGTAGGATATAGAGAAAGAAGGAATCCGCATGTGATAATGAAAAACATGAAGGGGTTCATAACTGAAATTAAAGTAAGACGGCGGGAGAAAGAGGTGAGAGGTATGATCGGAGTTCACTGTGTCAAGTGTAATAATAATAATGATAATAATAATATTAATATTAATATTAATATTAATATTAATATTAATATTAAATCAATTATATTATATTAATTTTAATATTTAATATTAATTTTAAATTTATAATATTAATATTAATTAATATTTGATATTAATAACAACAATAATAATAATAATAATAGTAATGATAACAATAATATCATCATCATTATCATAATAAGAATAATAGTAATAACAATAATAATAATAAAGAGAATGAATAACTTCTTAGCCCGTTAATTACATATCACTTTGTGAATCTATTCAGTTTCATTTGTACCTCTTTCTATAAGCGGATTGGTAGTGAGCCATAGAGTAGTAATTTAAGTGTATGCGAGACCACGGTACTTTAGGAAAAAATATAGAGAAATATAATTTCTTCCCGTAAGAAAAGAAAAGAAAAAAGAAATCGTTTACATTCTTCCCAACGTTGGTGCTTCTCTCTCTTTTCTCTCTCTCTCTCTCTCTCTCTCTCTCTCTCTCTCTCTCTCCTCTCTCTCTCTCTCTCTCTCCTCTCTCTATATATATATATATATATATATATATATATATATATATATATATATATATATATATATATATATTTTATATATATCACGAGCGAACGCGGGATTGCTATGCAGGCATCAATATTTTAATAATAGATATAACATGTCACAACACTGGCCAACAGTTGTGCTCCTCTACGTCATTTTTGTCAAGTAACATGGGGGTATATATAATTTTTTTTATTAGAATGAATACTACTACTTATCTATTAATGTGTCAATAACCCATTAGTGATGAACATTAACAATTATTTAATATGAATAGGTACTGATATTAATAAGAATTAATAACCTATTAATAAGTATTGAGAGATAACAGGAAACGGGAGTGTTTAGCCAGCGGAAAAGACGGTGCCCTTGTGTAACAACTGGCCTACAAAGGGACTTGAGCGAATGTTAATGGTTTGATGGGCAGGCGTATGCAAACAGCGACTTTATATTGCAATGGGAAAATCTTGTTGAAGAATAATTTTAATTATTATTGTTGTTATTCTTATTAATTTTGCTGTTGTCATCTTTATTTCATTATCATCAATACATTATTATTATTTTATTCAGTTGTTATGATTATCAAAAACGTTATGATTTTTTAATTTTTATGTTATTATTATTATTCTTGTTCTTGTTACCCTTGTTCGTGGTCTTGATCTTGTACTTGTTCTTGTTCTTTTTTTTTTTTCTTCTTCCTCTTCTTCTTCTCCTTCTTCTTCTTATTATTATTATTATTATTATTATTATTTATCATTATTTTTATAGCTATTTTGTTATTATCATTATCATTATTATTATCATCATTATTATCAGCTTTTCATCATTATCATTATTATTGTTGTTATTATTATTATGGATATTGATATTAGTATTATTTACTATTACTGTTATTAGTAGTAAATTGCTATAATCATTATTATCATCATTATTACCATTATCATCTTTACCATCATTATCATGCTCACCATCATTCTCATAACCACAGCCACCAAAATAATCATCACATTTTTATCATCATCATTATCATTATTATTATCGTTATTGCCATTATTTTTCATTTTTCATTGATATTACTTTATAGGTAATAGATAGATAGATAGAGAATAGACAGATAGAGAAAAGAAAGGTGACTAGAGTAAGGTGGGCCTGCAAATTACCTAAAGCGGAGGCCCGGAGTAGAAACGATGCACACACATCGCAACGTCGCTAGCTTGACTATCTCGGAAATCCATACATCCGTGATTCATTGCCATTCTGGAATTGTATTCATATTTCACACTTCTTGCAACGTCCAGTCACAGATCTGCAAGCTGGTGAGAAAGCCGACGTTATTTTTTATTTGTTTTCATGGCCTGACTAGCGAATTTATTTCCCTTCACAACGCAATCACGCTGATGAAACTATTCGTTGGCGAGAACCCACATGGCAAATCCCACATGAGAAAGAAGTTCCTTTACGTAATTTCTCTTTCCCACGGTTTATTGAATTTTTGGTTCCCCCCACCCAAAAAAAAAAACGAATAACAGAAAAAAATCGCTTCTTCCCATGGCAGTTGCCTCCTTTGAACTCACTGACCTTTGGAGTTATTTATTGGTATCATTATCATTGATATACATTTGTAAGGCGAGAGGAGGGGTCTTTCCCAGTTTTCTTAGCATTTCATGACTTTTAAACGCAAATGTTGTGCTGAATGACAAGTAAGATGTTTCCATTGTGTTTGCTGTCAATGGACATGCTATTGTTCATTCCGCTCTCTGTTCCCACTGTACAGTAAGTAACAAAATCTGAAATAGCTTGTTATTCTTCA
>NW_023645633.1:0-8036 GCF_015228065.2 Penaeus monodon
AGAAATGCTTCATGTTGTGGAAGAGAAGAGAGGGAGAAAGAAAACTATACTCAGACACACACACCCATACGCATATATATACACATATACATATGCATATTTAAATAAATAAATAAAAATATATGTATGTATGTATGTATGTATGTATGTATGTATGTATGTATGTATGTATGTATGTATATGTATGTATGTATGTATGTATATATATATATACATACATATATACATACATATACATACATACATACATACATACATACATACATACATACATACATACATACATACATACATACATACATACATACATACATACATATATTTATTTATTCATTTATATATAGGCATATGTATATGTGTATATATATGCGTATGGGTGTGTGTGTCTGAGTATAGTTTTTTCTTCTCCCTCTCTTCTCTTCCCACCATGAAGCATTTTGCATTTACGAATCATCCGTATCTGTATTTGATCAGAGTTAGGGGGAAAAAAGAAATATTGAGAGAACCTATTGCAGAATGAGAAGGATATTATATAGACTTGGTCCTAAATCCATGTTTTATTATATAATCCAAAACGAGACTTATATATCCCGTTTACAGTATGATTCGTAAAGTTGAAGACATTGCCTTATCAATCTGCAGTTTCTTCTCGTAATCCGTATTCCGCACGGCACCAAATCCCCTCAAAACCGGGGAAAACTTAGCCTCTTGCACTTAGTGTGATTTTTTTTCGCAATTGTACACCCTTCTGAGAGTGATATATGATAAACAAAGTACCCCAGTATGATGTCTCAACCCTACCCCCTCTCCTTACCTTCACAGTCTGTTTTTATCTTATATTCATCATAGCCTGTGAACAGTATAAAATAAGGGTGATAAAAAGCTTGCAAACTATAGGAATCCCGTTTTTAATTCTCTGCTTCCTTGCCCGATATATGGCTTCAAGTAGCCTCTTAATAGCACTGGATGTTCTGCAGTTTAAGAAACTTAATCATGAGCTTTGTCTTTCTGCAGTGTAGTTACAGTTTTTTTGTTCCTTGCTCCCTGACATGACCTGTTTTAGTGCTTTATTTATTTTATCTTAACTTTCCTTCCTTTTCCCTTAATGCTGAGTAAACGTTCGTAACCTCTGACCCCTGACCTCGTTTCCATCCCCAGAGCAATATCCTCCCCTGCGATCGTTGTCTCTGCCTTGTCATTCCAAGACTTTCGTGTCCTGTTTCTAGTAATGGAATTTTTAATTAAAGTGGATGGGTTTTTCATAAAACATTCCGTTTACTCTTTAAAGCTGTAAAGGAGATTTAAAAAGAGTGGATGATAACATAAATGAATATTCAAATAAAATGCATTTCAGTAAAGCACAGCAAAGCTTACAGTGATTCCTGTAAAATCCTCGGTGTTTGTTAAAATCTAATTATTTTTAAAAGTTCGGTTTGTTTATGTACTGCAAAATTTTTCTCTCACTTGATCTGAGAGAATTTAGTAAAAGTTACCAGTTTCCTCTCTTTCGTCCTTTTCTTTCTTGTTTTTTTCCGTCTCCCTTTTTAGACATCCTCCCCTTTACCTCAGGTCTTATTCTATTCCCTCTCCCTCCATCTCCCTTTGCCATTTTAAAGATAGGTCTCACCCACCTTCGTAGAATTATAAGCTTCTCCCATCGGGAGTTTCGTTCAACGGCAACGTTGTACCAACTATTGAAAATTATAAAAAAGGTAAGTTTCACATCCTCTTCAGTTCCCCCAATCCCCCTCTCAGCCCACCTCCCCCAAAAAGTTTTTTCTTTCCATTCTCTTCGATCGCTCTTCTATATAACATGGATTCCTACTCACCTAATCTGACCTTCCCTTTTAGAGAAAGGAAAAGGACGTATCCTCCAGCCAAGAGGGTTCCTTGACCCTACCCTTGAAAGAACCTCCTATTTGACCTCAACTATCCCTCCCTTTCTCCCTCCCCCTCCCCCAGCGGCGGGCGAGCTGCAGGTGGCGCCGCCGAGGGTGGTGGAAGTGGGTGTAGGAGAGGCCGTCCAGATCCCTTGCATCAGCCCCATCAGTAACGTGCCAACGGCTGTTTGCTGGACCAAGATCCTCGAGGGTGGGTGTCCTGAGTCCCGCTTGTAAGGGAAGGTTACACACCAGGGACTAGGGGCTAGGGACGGTTAGGTTCCTGGATTAGGGGTTAAGGATGACGAGCTTCCCGGGATTTGGAACTAAAGAAGAACACGATGCTGGTATTAGGGGGTGGGGATGGCAAGATTCCAGGGACCAGAGAGGCTTAGGTTCCTGGTATCGGGAATGAGGAATGGACAGGCACCATGCATAAGGAATGAGGGTTGGAATAACAGTATGAATACGGAATTAAGGTTAGACATCATAAGGAGAGCTAGGGATGGATAGCTTCCATAGATCACGAGCTGGAACAAGGTTACTAGGACCGGGGGAATAAACGGACTCATGTATGGAGGGAGTAGTAGTGCTAGAAAACCATGGGGTACCTAGACAAGTATGCAGGGAACAAGAGTATGGTATATGAGTATGAATACATACTGAAATACCTAAAATACCTGACAAATTTGTATTATAGAAGATGAAAATGTTAAAAAGGTGGATATTAAAAAATACTAATTCAAGAAGATACATGATTATGAAAAAAATAACACAGTACGTTATGCTGAACAATATGAATAGGAGAAAATGACAGTTTCAAGTTATCATTATTATTATTATTATTTGATAAGGAAATCAAAGTAATTAAAATTATTGTGTGACTGGATTGCTAGGAGAAAGAAATATGTGTGGCATAACACGTGGGAAAAGATCGTAGAATATAGAAACTATAAGACTGGGAAATGTTTACAGTAGGAATAGTATGGTTAGTTTAAGGGTTGTGTTACATTACGTTATACTTGTTAGGGTTGGGGATACTTTCGAAACTAGTGATAGATATTGTAGAGATGAATGTAGTGAAGTAGTAGTAGAAGTAGTAGAAGTAGTAGTAATAGTAGTAACAATAGTAGTAGAAATAGTACAGTAGTATTAACAGTGTTAGTTGTTGTTGTAGTGGTATTAATCATAATATGGTTGTACGACCGTCGAAGTATTCCAAATGTTGTGAACTGCGTTTCACTCAAGATGGCCGTTTCAAATCGCTTTCAAATAATACGAAATCAAATATATACAAGACACGTACGAAAGAAAATAAAAGGTAGAAGGAATAGACAAAATTCTAAAAAGGAAAGAAAAAAAAGCATAGCATTGGCCATATCATTTCCCACCTGACTCTTTCTTTGAACTCGACCCCCTCCCTTTTCATTTCCTCCCCCGCCCCCCTTTGCTCTACGTGTTCAGATACCCTCCCTTGTGTATTGACTCAGACGAGACTCGTAGTTGTCGAGCACCGAGCCAAGGACTGTGGTGAGGTACTCAGATATCCCCTCATAATTGCGGCTCTTAGGTCCTGCATAGAACTTACTGTAGGCTCTTAACATACCAACCGCCCACCCTAGCACTTGTACCTGGTATTTACACGACACTCAGTAGTCCTGCTTGTTCTGCATCACTTCAGACTTTTTTGTTTTACAAGGACATGTTTGTCTGTAGAAACGCGTCTCATACACAAGCACCTTCACTGTCTCCGCACTTTAAGCCAAGTACCGAAGACTGGACTTTCTAATAGTGGTTTCAGCTTTTCCATAGGAAGATGCATGGCAGAAAAGAGATGGTATATTCATATTCACGATTGTTGAAATACATATTACTCTCACATAGATATCTACAGTAGCTATTAGATAGCAGAATTTCAACACTTGTATTTGATCTGTGCGTTAGACTGGTAGAATATCCATGAGTAGTGAGATACAGTTCCTTCAAAAAGTTTCATAACACATTTGGTGGTGCATGGGATCTGAAAACATCACGTAGATAATAATTTACAAAAACAATAATTGACTGAAGCACTGAGAACATATTTCCGTAGACTTCTTGTTTGGACATATGAACAGTTCATTGAAAAAGTAATACTCACAGAAACAATAGTTCTCAGTGCCACCGAAAGTGTAAGAAATCTTGTTTGTGAATTTTACATTATATTATTCATTGCATTACCATAGCTTGTATTGATAGACCGTTCATCCTTGTATGGTATGTTCATCCTAACAGGCATGGTTATTACTACAAAAATGAAGAATACTGTTACAATGAATTGTTGATTTGTGAAAATGCACATGTACTGAAAACCTATTTAACCATTGTTTTCCCCTCGTATACACTCATTTCCTGATGCATTCCTGAATCTTTTAAAACATTTGTGTTTGAAAATCTTCACGGAAAAGGGCACACACATACTACCTAGCTGGTTCTTTCTGAGCTAAGCCTCGTGTTATTTCTCACAAACCCCGTCTCGGTAGTTCCCTTTGTCTGACTTTTTGCGTGCGCTGACAGCAGGGGGCCGGACCGCCAGCGTGTCTTCCCAGAACTCTCTCCTGCTGAGGAAGACCACGTACTCGGACGGGGCAGGTATCGCTGCGTGGCCTCCGACGCAACGCGCACGGTCGAGTCGGATGACGTGGATGTGGTCGTCACTGGGGAGTACGGGAGTGGGCACAGGGCTGGGGATGTAGCGAGTGAATGAATAATGGCTGGATGTAGTCGTCAATGGCAAGTGCACGGAGGTGGTGAGTAAGGTGAGTGAATGAATAATGGTTGGAGTAGTCGTCAAAGGCAAGTGCACGGAGTGGTGAGTAAAGTGAGTGCTTGAATAACGATGTGGGTGTAGTCGTCGGTGGTAAGTATAAGAGGTGGGTTGGATAAATAATGATGTGGATATGGTCGACTCTGGTGAGTATAAGGTCGAAGGGAGAAGAGTTGAATGAAAATATGACTGAATAATTGAAGGAATAGCTTCAGATTTTGGAAGTATAGTTCGAGAGTGGAAAAGGTTATGACGACACAGGCAAGTTCAGGATCAAGGGGGAGAAATGGAGTTATGAGTAACATTGTCTCATGAATTGCAAATGTGTAAGAAAAGAGAGAATACGGTTGACATGGGTGAGCGTAAGGCTTTTTTTTGGTGGGGGGGGGGGGGGTGTTCAGCGAATGAGTAATTCAGTAAAAAAATGAGAGAGGTAGTGAGGGAATGTAGTTTTAAAAATGGAGAGAGTAATGAGAAAGTGAGTGAATCTATATGTGTGCGTGTGAAGCGTGCGTGCGTACGTGTGTGTGTGTGTGTGTGTGTGTGTGTGTGTGTGTTTGTGTGTGTGTGTGTGTGTGTGTGTGTGTGTGTGTGTGTGTGTGTGTGTGTGTGTGTGTGTGTGCGCGCGCATGTGTGTAAAATATGAACACACGTATTTATACATAATCATAAGCATAAAATCTCTCTTCTCTTCTTTCCCTCCTCCTCCCTGCCACTAACCCCCCCTCCCCCCAGGTGCGCCCGTAGTCGAGGCGGCGAACTCCACGGTGCTTTCCATCGGCGGGCGGCCCACAGCCCTCACCGCCCACGTCTGCGGCCGCCCATCGGTGTCCACCCTCACCTGGCTTCCCCCCGCCCACCTCCCGCCCGTGAGAGCTGGCGAGACGAAGGACAGATTCAAAGCCCACAACCTCACGGTATTGAAGCTCTCGCGTTGGCCGATGGCTGGTGACGTCACCATGCAGGAATTCGGTCCTGATTTTTCCCTTTTCTTTTCTTTTCTTTTCTTTTCTTTTCTTTTCTTTTTTCTTTCAATGTCAGTATTGATGATTTTTTGACTGGGATGATGATGAATATGCTGATGATAATAAATGTAATGATAGTAATGATAATGATAATAGTAATAATAATAATAATGATAATAATAATGATAATAATAATAATAATAATAATAATAATAATAATAATAATAATAATGATATTAATGATAATAATAAATATAATAATTATAATGATAATGATGATAACAACAACAACATTAATAATAATAACAATACTACCACTACTAGTACTACTACTACTACTACTACTACTACTACTACTACTACTACTACTACTAATAATAATAATAATAATAATAATATAATAATGATAATAATAATAATAATAGTAGTAGTAACAGTAATAATAATAATAAAGATTATGATAACGTTAATGATGGTTATTATTACAGTAATAGCAGTAGTAGTGTATAATATAATAATATATAATAAATAATAATAATAATAATAATGATGATGATGATGATGATGATGATGAAGATGATGATGATGATGATGATATTATAATAATATCAATTATGATAATAATAATAATTATAGTAAAAACAATCATTATCATAATAGTTAATATATGCTAATACTATTGTATTCTTTTTTTTTTTTTGTTCTTCTTATTATTGTTATTGTTGTTCTTATTCTTATTCTTATTCTCATCAGGATAATCGTTACTATTGCTGTTATTATTGTTGTTGTTGGTGGTGTTATTATCATAGTCATAATTTTCATTATTATTATGACAATAAAAATACTAATATGGACAATGATAATAATGAAAGTTTATAGAAGCGTTAACAACAACGATTACAGTCATGATAATGATAATTATAAAGTAATGAAAAAGTAATGATAATAGCACAGTAGTGTCACCACCGGTCAATTCCATTACGACTGTTCTCATTCCCATGATGTTTCGTATTATTTATTTATTATTTCTATTTTTATTATTTTTCTAATTCCCTTCCGCCTCCCCCCCCCCCCAGGCGTCCGAAACCCCCGATTGCCAGTACGCCGTGATGACCATCGTGGGCGTGCGGGCGAGCGACGCCGGCAACTGGGTCCGCGTGGGCGTGAACGACCGGGGGGCGAGCGCTGCCCTCATCCGACTCAACATCACCGCCGCCGCCCACTCCGTCACTGCCAACGGCGCCCGTGCTATGACCCACACCCACGCCCACTCTGCCGCTACCCAGGCCTTCCTAGCTGCTGTTCTTATCCTTTTTTACGCCGCCCACGGCCGCTTATGGGCGTGAAGTGAAAGGTGACGTTAAGACGAAAAGTGTACCTCGTGTTATTGAAGAAAAATATACTGTGATAAAAGGGCGTGTTTGAGTGGCGAGCCTGTTGTCAGGAAGAGGCGGGAGAGCGAAGGGAGGGAGGGAGAAACAAGGAGGGAGGAAAGCTGGAAGGAAGAATAAAGGGGGGGTGAAAGATGGAAGAAAAGAAGGAGGAAAAGAGGAGCAAAATGGAAGGAAGCAAGAGAGAGGGAGGGAGGAATGAAGGGAGGAAAAAAAGACGAAATAAAGAAGATTGGAGGGAAGGACAGAGAAAACGCAGAAAGAAGAAAGGAACGGCTGAAAAAAAACGTGATAAAGATTGTATAAAGCAAATAAAAAATAAGAAAAAGACAGTTAGACCAAATAATCCAAAAGATATCACTCCTCCTTCAATGACTAGCAATATATCAATAAAAAAATCACAGATTGGTATTTTTATATATATATATATATTTATCGTCATATCGGATCGAGATATGGCTGGTTGTGACGGCAGAGGGACGCACGCTTTCGTGGGCGCAGATGGGCGTGAGTGGGCGTGCAATGGCGAGCCGTGAATCCATACGTTCTCTACTAGTTATTATCCCTTACTGCTTTATAATGACGTATTGACGTGGCTGTAATAACCATTCATAGGATTTATCAAACTAATGTTCTTGTAATAAATTGTAATAAATGTCAGTGTCTCTTGGAAGTGGTTTTCTTCGATACATGACCTTCTGTTCTGACGAAATATAAAGTGCATTGATAAAATTCTTATAGTTTAAGGTTTATCATATTTTGCTGAATTTGAATTATAAATATATATCGTAGAATATATAGAATAGATAACAAAAATCATAATAAATAAATTATCAAACAATATAAAGAGAGACTCGAAATTCCTTATATTTTTGAATCGGTGATGAAAAAGAAATACCCTTGACCTTTGTAAGAATAGAATAACAGAATCGATAAAAAATATATGTAAGAATAATCAATCGATAAAGGGGCACAATCATAAAGATCGAAAAAT
>NW_023645634.1:0-8035 GCF_015228065.2 Penaeus monodon
GAGTATGTGGCAACAGTGTGGAAAAACAAAGGTGTTTTTGGCGCTGTGACGGAAGGTTCCGGGAAAGAGCTTTTTCTGGTCGCCGCCGGGTTACGTCGTCGCCGAGACTCCGCCCCGTGTGGGGATCGGGCCTTTTTTAATTTGCATATGTGGTGTTTGTGTTATATTTAGTATGTAAAAAATACATATATATATAATATATATTTTAAAATATATAAAAAAAAGGGAGAGAGAGATAGAAGAAGAGAGAGAGAGAGAGAGAGAGGGGAGAGAGGGGGAGGGAGAGGGAGAGAGGGAGAGGAAAGAAGAGAAAGAAGAAAGGAAGAAGAGGGGGAGAGAGGGAGAGAAGAGGAAGGGAGGGGGAGAGAAAGAAAAGAGGAAGAGGAAGAGGGAGGGAAGAGAGGAAGAGAGAAGGGGGAAGAGGAAAAAGAGAAAAAAGGAGAGAAAAGAATGAGAGATACACACAACAAAACACACACAATTATTGCCTTCTGAAAGCTACCCACTACCCCTTTTCTTCTTTCTCCGCTCCCCCTTCCCCGTCCTCTAATTTTCGTCCTCCCCTCTTCCAGTAAAAGTATGAATTCCTTCCCCACCATCATTCCCTCTCCTTTTTTTGACAGAGTGGATGAAAGGGAAGCGAAAGAGGTTCTCCCTTTTTTTATTTTTTTAAGGTTGTTTTTTGAAGATGATAAACTGATTTTTCTTTTTTTTTTTTCTCTTTCTTTTTATATTTTCCCTTTTTTTTTTTTTTTATTTTAAATTATTTTTTTTTTTTTGGTTCCGTTTTTTTCCTCTCTCTCCTCTCTTGTTCTTTTCTTTCCCCCTCCTTCTCTTTTTCCCCTTCTCCTCTTTCCCCTCTCTCTTTCCTTTCCCCCTCCTCCCTTCTCCCCCCCTCTCCTTTACGTTAATTTCTGTTTACCTGTTCCACCAACCCGAACCCTTTTCCCCTCCCCTCCCTCCCCCTCCCTCCCCCCCCCTGTGCCATCTGCCTGCTCGATTGTCTTCAATCCCACTCAGATATTGGTCCTTGGAGATAAATTTTCATCCTTCCCTCCCCTTTCCCCCTGCCCGTTCCTTATCCTTCTTTCTTCCTTGTTTCAAAAACCTTATCCCCTGTTCTTACCCTTCCCCCTCCTCCTCTCTTCTTCTCTTGCCCTTCATTTTTATTTTTATTTTTTTCCCTACTTTTTTCTTTCTTTTTTCCTCCAAATTCCTTTTCCCCGCCTCTCCTTTCCCTCTCCTCCTCTTCCCCCTGCCCTGTTTTCCCCTATTTCCCCTTTTTCCCCTCCTCCTGTTCCTCTCCTCCTCTCCTCCCCCTCCTTCCCCCTCCTCCCCCTCCCCCCCCTCCTCCCCCTCCTCCTCCTCCACGCCCCTTTCCCCTCTTTCCTCTCCCCCTCCTCTTTCTGTTCATCTTCGTCGCTAGTTACTTTAGGGGGGGTGGGGGGGGGGAGGGGGGAAAGGGATGAAGAAATTTGCTAAAAATGGGATAAAAGGCAACTTTTTTAAAATTTGGGTTGAAGAGGAGAAGGAGGGAAGATTGAAGGAGGTTAAAAAAAGAAAAAAAAAAAAAGGTTGAAGGAGAGAAGAGACGAGAGAAGAAGGTTGAGAGAAAAAAAAGAAAAGAGAGAAAAACGAAAGAAAAGAAGTAAATATTTTACACCAACACACACAACACACCACACACACCCCACACACACACACAAAACCACACACCCCACCACAAAAACACACATTTTATATATTATAAATATAATATATAATATATATATATAAAAATTTATAATATAATAATTATTTTTATATATTATATATATATATAAAAGGAGAAAGAAATCGGAAGAGGATAAAAAAAGGGAAAGGAAGCGAGGGGTGTCCCGGGGAACGAAACTTAATATTTCCTCTCTCTTTAAAACTTCGCGAAGAAAATTTGTAACTAAAAAAAACAAAATTGACCATCCCTTATTATTGCGAAACTCTATTTAAAAACCCCCCAAAATGTATATCTTTTTCCCAAGGACCTGAAGGAAGAGGGGAAGAGAGAGAGGAGAGAGAGAGAAAGAGAGAGAGAGAGAGAGAGAGGAGAGAGAGGGAGAGAGGAGAGGAGAGAGGAGGAGAAGAGAGGAGAGAGAGAGAGAAGGGGGGGGGCAGAGGGGGAAGAGAGAGAGAGAGAAAGAGAGAGAAAGAGAGAGAGGAGAGAGGAGAGAGAAAAGAAATAGAAAAGGTATATATACATATATATATATAATATATATATTATAATATATATATATTATATAATATATATATTATTATATATATATATAAAAATTAAAATTCCCTCCCCGTTTTCCCTTTTTTTTTTTTTTTCTCCTCCCCTTTTTTTGGCTTACCCCTAAAAACTTGGGGAAAACACCCCCAAGCCCGGAGAAGGAGTCCCCCGCGCCTTCCGATTCCCTCCCTAAACTTTCTTATGCAAAGGGGGCCGGATAATGGGGGGCCGGATGGGAGGGGTCGCCGAGATCCCCTTTTTTTTCAGGGAGGGGGGGGGGGGTAGGAGCGGCCCGGTTTTTTGTGTCCGGGTTTTTGGGGTTAAAAGCCTCTTATCCGAACTTGTAAATTTTTTTTTTTCTTTTCTTGGTTGGCATGCCACCGGGGCGCACGCACACCGCCACACACACACACACGCGCGCGCCACACACACGGCCGCCACCACACACACCGCGCACAACACACACACGCGCACAACACACACCCAAAACACAACACGATTTATTTATTTTTTTATTTATTTGTTTTTTCAATTCTTTTTATTTTATATTTATCTATCGCCTATTTATCCTCCATCTGTCTGTTGTCTTCTACCCATCAGTCTATCTAGTTGTTTTTAGGTATTAATAATGAAAGGGGGTTTTAAATGTATGTAGATGTATCATACGCGCATATATAATTTTTATATATATATATTATATATAATATATTATATAAAATAATTTTTTATTAATAAATATATATAATTATTTGGGGGTTTGTGTGTGTATGTGGTTTTTGTGTGTGTAGTTAGGTGTGTGTATGATATGTGTGTGGTAGTATTTTGTGGTGTGTATTATATGTGTGTGTTAGTATATGTGTGTGTGTATGTTATTTTGGGGTTTTGTATTAATTTTGTTGTATTAGTTTTTTAGTATATTGTTTTATTATTTTTGGTTTTTTAAATTTTTTTTTTTTTTTTATGTAAAATTTTTTATGTATTGTTTTTGATTTTTTTTTTTGGTTGTATTTGGGTGTATGTATATATTTGTTTATATATGTTTTATTTATATTTTTTAGTAATTTTTTAGTTTTATGGGGTGAAAAGGGGTGATGAATATTTTTTTGGGAGAAGTTTTTTTTATTATTTATTATTTTATTTTTTTAATTTTATTATAATTTAAAACGATATATGTTTAGTAATATAGTTTTTAATTTTTTAATATATACAAAATATAACTAAAACAAATATATACATTATCACTATTCATATAATCATAATACTACATATATAAAACCACCACAACATTTTTACTACCACACATATATCATACACAACACTTTATAACATACACCCATATTACTACCCCACCACTATCATACACACACAATATACATACACAAAATTAATAATACACCACACATTACTACACAACCATATAATACCACACACTATCATAACACACCAATACATAAAAACCCACACAATACATACACCACACTATACATACCAACCATCAATAACACCACCCAATCATTATATTTTAAATATTAATATATAATATATTATATAATATATATATATATATATTTTAATTAATAATAAAAATTTTAAATAGCGCGTTGCTACATACATCAACATTTAGACACCCTTCACTTTTTAAATACACATGCAAAAACATACAAAATAGACTGATGGGAGATAAAGACGACAAGGGATGGAAAATGGGGCAGATAGATAAATTAAAAAATAAGAAATAAAAAAACAAAATAAAAAAAAATAAAAAATGGGTTTCTGTGTGTGTGTGTGTGTGGGGCCGCGTGTTGTGTGTGTGCGCGCGTGTGTGTGTTGTGGCGCGGGTGTGTGTGCGCCGCGTGTTGTGTGTGTGCGCGCGTGTGCGTGCGACTCGTGTGTGCATGCCAACCAAGAAAAAAAAAAAAAAATTCTACAAGTTCCGGAAAAAGGGGCGTTTAAACCCCCAAAAACCGGACACAATAACCGGGCCGCTCCTACCTCCCCCTCCCCCCTCCCCGCAAAAAAAAGGGATCTCGGGGAGGCCGCCTCCGGGCCCCCATTTTTCCCGGGCCTTTGCTATGGAAAAATTTAGGCGAGGGGAAAGGAAGGCGCGGAACTCCCTTTTCCGGACTTGGGGGGCTTTTCCCCCAAGTTTTGAGGGGTAAGCCAAAGGGGGGAGGAAAAAGAGGAAAAAGGGGATGCGGATTTATTTTTTTATATATATATTTATATACATATTATATTTTAAATATTTATATATTATATAATAATATATTTTATATATATGTATTATTCCTTCTCTATTTCTCTCTCTCCCCTCTCTCTCTCTCTCTCTCTCTTCTCTTTTCTATTTCTTCCTCTCTCTTCTTCCTCTCTCTCTCTCTCCCCCTCTTTCTCCCCCCCCCCCTCTCTCCCCCTCTCTCTCTCTCTTTCCTTCTCCCTTTATTTTTTTTCCCCCTTTTCTCTCTCCTCTCTCTCTCTCCTTCCCTCTTCCCTTTAGGCCTTGGGAAAAGAATATACTTATGGGGGTTATTAACTAAGTTTTTTCCCTATAATAAGGGATGGGCCTTTATAGTTTTTTTAGTTACAAATTTTCTTGCGAAGTTTTTAAGTAAGAGGAATATTTTTGTTACGATCCCCTGACACACTCGCTTCCTTCCTTCTTTCCATCCTCTCTCGATTTCTTTCTCCTTATATATATAATAATATAATATATAATATAAAATATAATATATATATAATTTTATATATATTATAATTAAAATATAGATATATATAATTAAAATTGTGGGGTGTGTGGTGTGGGGTGTGTGGTTGTGTTGTGTTGTGTGGTGTGGTGAGTGGTGTGTGTTTTTTATATTTTTATTTTCTTTTCTTTCTCTCTCTCTCTTTTTTTTTTCTTCTCTCTTTTTTCTCTCTCTCTCTATCTCTCTCTTTCACCTTTTTTTTTTTCTTTCTTTTTTTAACCCCCTCTCAAACTCCCCTCCCTTCTCCTCCTTCAAACTCAATTAAAAAAAATTTATGTTTTGCCTTTTATCCCCTTTTTTTAAATGCTTTTCATCTCCTTCCCCTCTCCCCCCCCCCCCACCCCCCCTAAAGGTAAATACGCGAAGATGAAAAGAAGAGAGGAGGGGGAAAGGAAAGAGGGAAGGGGGGTGGGGGGGAGGAGGGGGGGGGAAGAGGGGGGGGAGGAGGGGGGGAGGGAGGAGGGGGGGGGAGGGCAGGAACAGGGGGGGAGGAGGAGGAAATTTGGAGAACAGGGACGAGGAAGGGGAGGGGCAGGAAAAGGAGGAGGCGGAGGGGGAGAAGGGAAAAAGGGAGGAAGAAGATGAAAAAAAGAAGTAGGAAAAAAAAATAAAAATAAAAATGAAGGAGCAGAAGAGGAGAGAGAGAGAGGGGGAAGGGTAAAAACAGGGGATTTAAATGTATGAAACACGAAGGGGAAAAGAAAAGGAGTAAGGGAAAGGGCGGGGGGAAGGGGGGGGAGGGGTAAAAAATTTTCTCCCAAGGACCAATGATTGAGTGGGACTTGAAAGACAATCGATCATGGCAGTGGGGACAGGGGGGGGGGAAGAGGGGGGAGGGGAGGGGGGGGGGAAAAAGGGTTTTCGGGGTTGTGCTGGAAAAGGTAAAGCAGAGAAAGAAGCGGGGAGAGGGAGAGGGGGGAGAGGGAGGGAGTGAGAGAGAGAGAGAGGGGAGAGAAGAAAGAGAGAGAGAGAGAGAGAAAGGGGAGAGAGGGGAGAGAGAGAGAAAAAAAAGAGAGGGGGAGAGAGGGAGGGGGGCGGGGAGGCCAAGAGGAGGGAAAAGGAAAGGGGGGTGGAGGAACGTGAAAAAAAGATAAAAAAAGGGAAAAATTTAAAAAAAGAGAGAGGAAAAAAAAACAGAAAAAAAGACATTTACTCATCTTCAAAATAGCAAACCCAAAAATAAAAAAAACGGGGGAACCCCTTCTCGCTTCCTTCCACTCTGTCAAAAAATGGGAAGGAATGATGGGGGCGAAGGGAAATTCATACTTTACTGGAAAGGGGAGGACGAGAAATTAGAGGACGGGGGAAGGAGAGCGGAAAGAAGAAAGGTGAGGGTAGGCTTTTTAGAAGGGAATCAAAATTTTGTTTTTGTGTGGCATTCTCTCATTTCTTTTCTTCTCTTCCTTTCTCTTTCTCACTCTTCCTCTCTCTCTCTCCCCTCTCTCTCCCTCCCTCTCCCTCTCTTCCTTTCTTTTTCCCTTCTCTCTCTCTTCCCTCTCTCTCCCTCTCCCCCCTCTCTCTCTCCTCTCTTTTTCTCTCCTCTCTCTCTCCCCTCTCCTTTTCCCCTCTCTTTTCTATATATTAATATATTATAAAATTTAATATATATATAAATACATATTATTACACACACACACACCATATGCAAATAAAAGGACCCATCCCCACGGGATCGGAGTCTGGGCAGACGAAACCCCGGGGCGGCGACCAAAAAAAATGATCTCCGGCAACCTTCCGTCACAGCGCCAAACCTTTTTTTTCCCGACACTGTTCCACATTCCCCCAAACTCCTCACTTGTAAAATCTCTTCTTTTTCCCTCAAAAAACTTCGCGCTTAAGGAAGGGGGGAATCCGTGGGGAAAAAAAAAATGTTTTTTTTTTGATCTGCGAGTTAGGATTCTCCACTTTTCGTATTTCGTTTTTTGTGTAACATATTTTTTTTTTTACGGTAATATCCCAAAGGGTTTGTTTTTCTTATAGGGGAGCTCAAACCCCTTGACACGTGCTTTGTCATTAGCTAAATAAAACAGCACCAAAAACCCCTTTACCTTTCCCGCCATTTTACAAGATACATTTTCAGTGAAAAAGAAAATACAGTTTTACCCACAAAATTCCGCCCAAAAGGGGGAAATTCTGGATTTTTTCCCCAGTGCCCGATGATGACCAAAAACTCGCCCGCCCCCACACAACAGACGATGAAAGTGTAACCGGACGGGGGGCTCAAAAACCCCTTTTAGCAGGATCCGATTAAGACCACGCGAGGGATTTTTCACGATAAACCGGGTTTTTTTTCCGATGCTCCGAAGCGTGACCTGGGGAAAATTTTCCATAAATTTTTTTTTCTTTTCTTTCTATCCTTCCTCCCCTTTCCCCTTCCTATCCCCCCCCCCCCCCGTCGTCAACGGTTTTTTCAAGGCGAGCGAGAATTTTAGAGGGGTAAGATAAGAGAGTGAAAAGGGGGGGGAAGCGAGGGGGGGGGAGGGGAAGGGGGGAAGAATGAGAGAAGAGAAAAAAGAGAGAGAGAGAGAGGAGAGAGAGAGAGAGGAGAGAGAGAGGAGAGGAGAGAAGGGGGGAAGAGAGAGGAGGGGAGAGAGGAGAAAAGAAAAGAGGAGAGAGAGAGAAGAGAGAGAAAAGGGGAGGAGAAGAGAAGGGGAGAGAGGAGAGAGAGAGAGAGGAAGAGAGAGAGAATGGAAGAAAATGCGAGAGAAAGAGAGAGAGAGGGGGGGAGAGAGAGAGAGAGAGGAGAGAGAGAGAGAAGGGGAAAAAGAGAGGAGAGAAAAAGAGAGAGAGAGAGAAAAAGAGAGAGGGGGAGAGAAGAGGAGGGAGAAGAAAAAAAAAGAGAGAGAGAAAGAGGAGAGAAAAGAAAGCGAAAGAAGAGAGAGAGAGAGAGAGAGAGAGAGAGAGAGAGAGAGAGAGAGAGAGAGAGAGAGAGAGAGAGAGAGAGAGAGAGAGAGAGAGAAAGACAAAGAAAGAGAAAAAAAAAAAAAAAAAAAAAAAAAAAAAAAAAAAAAAAAAAAAAAAAAAAAAAAATAGGAAAGGGGAA
>NW_023645635.1:0-8035 GCF_015228065.2 Penaeus monodon
GGGAAAAGGGGGGTGGGGGGGGGGGAAGAAAAGAAGAGAGAGAGGAGAGAGAGAGAGAGAGAGAGAAGAGAGGGTGGGGAAAAGGGAAGAAAGAGAAAAGGGGGGAAGAGAGAGAGAGGAGAAAGGGGAAAAGAGAGAGAGAGAGAGTGGGAGGGGGAAGAGAGAGAGAGAAGAGAAAAGAGAAAGAGGGAGATAGAGAGAAAAGAGAGGGGGAGAAGAGAGAGAGAGAGAGAAGAAAAGGAGGGTAAGGGGGAAGAGAAAAGAAGAAGAAGGAGGGGGAAAGAGAGAGTGAGGAGAGAGAGGGGAGAAGAAGAGAGAATAGAATAGTAAAAATAAAATGGGGAAAATAAAAAATAGTATAGAGAGAAAAATGTATGTAGAAACTGAAAAGCCAGTGAAAAAGAAAGAAAAGTTTATTGTTCAATAAGAAGAAGTTAAGAAAGGGGAAAACAGAACCATAAAGGAAATAGCTCGAATTTTGTTACAAAACAACTATAATTATTCTCTCTCTCTCTCTCTCTCTCTCTCTCTCTCTCTCTCTCTGTCTCTGTCTCTCTTTCTCTCTCTCTGTCTCTCTCTGCTTTATGCTAACAGCGCTGTATTGCTTCATATTTTTCTGTATCTCTTTCTCTTTCTCTTCTCTTTCTCTTTTCTCTCTCTCTCTCTCTCTCTCTCTCTCTCTCTCTCTCTCTCTCTCTCTCTCTCTCTCGCCCTCGCTCTCGCTCTCGCTCTCTTTCTCTATTTCTTTTTTTTTTTCTCTCTCTCCTGATGTCAACAATGATCACAACAATAATGAGTACGGAGTCAGCAATAAGTAATTTTTCCTTTAAGTTAAAAGCGTTTGAGACTGGAAAAATATAGCATAACAAAATGTTTCCCCATAAAATTTACTCGCTTTCTTTGAATGCAGTCACACACTACCATTTTCTGTGAATATTAATTTTAGGTATAACTGTTTTTATATGTTTGCTACACTAGATGGTCTATAGGGAGACCTGAGTTATCGATACAAACGTCTAAATTTGTATATATACTTCAACGGATATGAACATTATTTTATTAATGAGAAAAGTACCAAGTCACTAGCAATTTATGAAGACAACTGGTGACTAAATACGATCTGTGTTGGTTGACAAAATAGGACCCTGATATAAACAAAGACAATGCCGCTTGGCATTCTTTACAAGCATTAGAAGATCTCATAATGGAAATAAAGATACAGAAGAAAAAGAAAAGAGCAACACAAGAAACATCAAATTTTACACTCACACAGACTTACAGACAGAAACCCAAAGGAAAGAGTTTTGTGATGGAGCGTATTTAAAATAATTTACGCTGCCCCGTTTTTGCACCTTACCGTTTTGTGTAAATCCGTTGAGAAAGTATCGTTTTCTTTTATTGCTGGAAGTAGAGATGCGAAAAATTGTATACAATGTACGTGGGTAGGTGTTTGCGTGTTGATCGGAGTTGGGAATAAAAAGGACTTTTTTTAATAATTTTAGATCTCGGTGGCAGCATTGGAAGAGGCTGTGCCTCCCACTCGCAAAAACCCGGGATCGGGGACCAGAGGAAACCTTCTTTGACTCGGGGGAAAAGTTAACAGGTGTTTCACGACACCTGCTCGTTTTTTGGCGGTTCACGAGCGTTCCCCACGGAGATAACGTCCCCCTCTCGAGGTCAGAGGTCAACTCGGGTCGGCAGCTATGTAGAGAGGCGGAGCAGCAGGCCACACGGCTTGATAAAGTCGGTAAGCTGGCGTCTGGCTGGCCCACTCGCTGGCTGTTTTGCTTTCACTTATCATATTAATACGCATAATGATAGTAATAATATTAATTACTATTATAATTATTATTATATTATTATAATAATTCAATAATAATAATAATAATAATAATAATAATAATAATAATAATAATAATAATAATAATAATAATAATAATAATAACAATAATAATAAGGATAATAATAATAATAATAATAATAATAATAATAATAATAGTAATAATAATAACGAGAAATAATAGATAAATATGATAATAAAAATAGTAATATGATAAAACAATGACAATGACAATAACAGTATATCAGTAGTCTTATTCAAAAACATGATAGCAATGTAATGATAATAAGGACAGTATTATAAAATATAATTATAATAAGCAATAATGTATTAATATAATATAATAATAAAATAATGAAAATAATAATAAAATTAAATATTAATGATAATAATATATAATAATATATAATAATAATAATAATAAAATAATAATAATAATAATAATAATAATGATAATAATAACAAGAATAATAATAATAACTAATAAAATGATAATAATAATGCCAATAATAGTAATGATAATAATAATAATAATAATAATATCAATAATAATAATAATAATAATAAAATAAAATATCATCATCAATCATAATCACATATATAATTATAATAATAATAAAATAATAATAATATAATAATAATAATAATGATAAATAAAGAAATAATAACAAGAATAATAATAATAATATTAATTATAATAGTAATAATGATGATATTAATATAATAATTAATAAAAATAATAATGATAATAATAACATTTATTATCATCATCATCATCATCACCATCATCATCATCATCAATCATCATTATCATCATCATCATCATTATTATTATATATTACTATTATAATAATAATGATAATGATAATACTAGAAAATGAAAATTTTATATCAGTAATAAAATAAAAATTATAATGAAATGATAATAATATTAATAATAATAAAAAATGTAAAAAACAATGAAATAAAAAATTTTAATAATAAAAATAAAAATTAATAAAATAATAATAATAATAAAAAATATTAGTAATAATAATAATATTGATAATAAAAATAACAAATAATAACAATACTGATAAAAGAACGGGCAAGAAAACAACAAAAATAATTTTTAAATAACAAAAATAACAAAAATTTACTAATTAAAAAAATAAATAATGAAATAATAATAAAAATTTTGTAATAATAAAAAAAGTTTTTTTTTAAAAAAAAATTTTAAAAAAAAAAAATTTTAAAAAAAATTTTAAAATTTAAATTTTTAAATAAAAAATTAAACCCAACAAAAATATTTTAAAAAATTAATAAAAAAAGGGGGTTTTTTTGGTAAAAAAAAAAAAAAAATTTTAGAAAAAAGGAAAAAGGGAGGGAGGCGGGGGGAGAAGGGGAGGAAGGGAGGGAGGGGAAAAGAGAGAGAGAGAGGGGAGAGGGGGGGAGGGGGAAGAGAGAGAGAGGGGAAAAAAGAGAGGAGAGAGGAGAGAGAGAGAGAGGAAAAGAAGAGAGAGAGAGAGAGAGAGAGGGGGGTTTGGGGGGGGGGAAAAGAGAGAGAGGAGAGAGAGAGAGAGAAAAGAGAAAAAGGATAGAGGGGGAAAAGAGGAAAAGGGAGGGAGAGGGGAGAAAGAGAGAGAAGAGGGGGGGAGGGGGGAAAGAAGAGAGAGGGGAAAAGAGGAGAAAAGAGGAGAGAGAGAGGGGGGGGGGGGAAAGGGAAAGAGAGAGAGAGGGAAGAGAAGAGAGATAGAGGGGAGAAAAGAGAGGGGGAGAGGGGAGGGGGGAAGAGAAGAGAGAGAAAAGAGAGAAGAAGAGGGGAAAGGGGAGAGAGAAGAGGGGAGAGAAAAGAAGAGAGAGAGGGGGGAGAGAGAAAAGATAATAAGAGAGAGAGGAGAGGGGAGAGGAGAGGAGAGAGAGAGAGAATAAAATAGTAGAAAAAAAAGGGGGAGAAAAAAAAAAATAGTATGAGAGAAAAGAAAATGTAGGTAGAAAACCCTAAAAAGCCATTTTGGAAAAGGGAAAAGAAAAGATATTTTGTGCAATAAGAAAGAAAGTAAGAAAAGAAAAACAAGAGCATAAAGGAAAAAGCTCGAATTTTTTTAAAAAACAATAAAATTTTATTCTCTCCCCTCTCTCCCCTGTCTCGGGCTCTTTTTCTCTCTCTCTGTCCCCTCTCTGCTTTATGCTAACAGGGGCGGGTTTTGGCTTCATTTTTTTCTTGATTAAAATGGAAAAAATGTAGAAAAATATACATTTTTTCCCCAAAAAATAAACGTTTTTCTTTTAAAAAAAAATGAAAACTCTCTTTTTCCCTTTAAATGTTAAAAGAGGGGTTAATTTTGGGTTTTTTGGGTTTTCCTAATTTTAAGGTGGGTTTGTGAAAGATCCGGGGGATTACAAAATATAAACTTTTAAATTTATTTTCCCAACTCAAAATGTTTATGCCATTTTTTTATTTCTGAGATTTTTATGAAAAATCCACCTCATCCGTGGAAATAAAACTGTGCGACTATATGGTCCTTTTAAACAGTGTCACGCATACACTTTTTAAAAGCTTTAAGATATCTGAAAAAAATTTAAATAATGACAGAAGAAAAAATAAAATAGGTAAGAGATACCCAAAAGGGAAAAATTCCCCAGAGTGAGAGAAAAGAAAAAACCCCAAGATGAAATTTTTTGGGGGAGCGTTTCGTGATTTGAAATTTTTGGGCTCCGTCCCGCTTTTTTATATTCACGTTTTCTAAATAGAAATTTGGGAAACTTTCATTTTCCTTTTGAATCTGAAAATTTGGGGGTTTTAAATTTTCTTCTCCTGTTTGGGGGGCAGTCGCGTGTGTTGTCCGAGTTTTTGGGAAAAATAAAGGCCCGATTTTTTAATTTTTTTAATTAGATCTCGGTGGGAGCATTGGAAGAGGCCGCGCCCCACTCCCCAAGACCCGGGATCGAGACCAGAGGAAAACCCCTTTGTTTAGGGAAAAATTAAAAGGTGTTTCACGACACCCGCTCGTGGTTTTCGGTTCACGAGGGTCTCCACGGAGATAACTTCCCCCTCCCAGGGGCAAGGTCAACTCGGGTCGGCAGCTATGTAGAGAGGCGGGCGGGAGGTCCCACGGCTTTTATAAAGTCGGTAAAACTGGGTCTGGCTGGGGCCCCTCGCTGGCTGTTTTGCTTTCACTTATCATATATTTCACTTATCATAATATAATATCAATTACTACTATAATTATTATTATATTATTATAATAATTCAATAATAATAATAATAATAGTAACAATAATAATAATAATAACAATTAAAATAATAATAATGATAATAAAAAATAATAATAAATAATAATAAAAAGAAGAAAATTTTTTTAAAAATAATAAAAACAATGATATAAAAAATTTTATACCCAAAAAAAATAATAATTAAAAACTGATATTAAAAAAATATTAATAATAATAAAAATAAACTAATGATAATAATAATAAAAATAAAAATAATAATAATAATAATAATAAAAAAAATAATAATAATAATAATAATTAAAAAAAAATAAAAAACCCCAAAAAAAATAATAAAAAATGATAATAAAAATAGTAATAATGATAATTATAATGACAATGACAATAACAGTAATATCATTATTAATTATTTTAAAAACAATGTAACAATATAATGATAATAATGATAATGTTTTAGGCAAAAGATAATAATAATAATAATAATAATAATAATAGTAGTAGTAAAAATAATAATAAAAATAATACCCAAAGATAATAAATTTTAATGTAAAAATAATAAGAAAAAATGATAATAATAAAAAGGGAAAAATGATAATAATAATAATAATAATAAAAATAAAATAAAATAATTTTAAAAATAAATATTATAAAAATAAAAATAATATAATAATAATAATAAAAAATAAAATAATAATAATAATAACTATAATAATAATAAATAATAATAATAATAATTTAAAAAAATAATAATAAAATAAAATAAAAAATAGTAATAATGATGTTTAAAAATTTAAAAAAAATATAATGTAATAATAACTTTTTATTATCATCATAATCTCTCATTTTTTATCTATCATCATATTATTATTATCATTACTATTATTTTAAAAATAAAAATGAAAATACTAGTAATGAAAATTTAAATAAAAATTAAAAATAAAAATATAATAAAAATATAAAAAATTTTAAAAAAATAAAAAATGTTAATGATAAAAATATAATAATAAAAATAATAATAAAAATAATAATATGAAAATAATAATTACATAAAAATTAAAAATAATAATAATAATATAATAATAAAAATTATTATTATTTTATATTAACATAAGGTAATTCAAGCTACTGCTAATAATAATGATTATAATTTTTAATGGGCAAAAAAAAGTATTAATAATGTCAATAAATAATAGAATAATAAAAAAAATAAAAAAAAAAAATATAATAATATAATATAATAAATAAATAATAATAATAAAAATAATAATAATAAAATAAATGGTTTTTAATATATATGATAATATAATGATAAAAATAAAAGGGTAAAAAATTATAAGAAAATAAAAAGATAATATAAAAATTAATAATAATAAGATATAAAAAAAAAGAATAATAAAAATGATAATAATAAAAATGAAATGATAATAATGTAATAAAAATTGATATATAAAATGAAATAATAATTAAAATTTTAATAATACTAAAAATTTAATAAAAAAGATAATGATAATGAAAATCTTCCTTTTTTGTCTTTTTTTTAAAGTCTGAGTTCGCCTTTTTCCCTAACCCTTTAACTTCCTCTTTTTGCTATCTTCGACGTTTTCGTTTCCCGTTGAATTCGGTTCTCTTTTTTCTTGTCATTATAGCTTTTATTTGTCTATTCTAAAAACTGTTGTTTATATAATTAAATTTATATGTTATATATAATATTATAATATTATTATATTATATATTATATAAAATATTATATTTTTTTTTTTTTTTTTTTAAAGGGTAGTTCAGTCTGAGCCCCCGTGGTCACAGCAGATACTTAATTGTATTTTTCATTTGTGAGGCTTTGGATGAGTACGTGTGGGGTTCCCCATTTCCTTTCACGGGATGCCGGTGTTACCTTTTTTTTTGGAATCTTTTCTCAATATTTTTCGTCTGCTTCTTGCATAAATTATGCTTCTTTTTATGAAATTCACATTACGTGTATCCCCACAGCCCTGCTCCCAAGCGCCTACACCGACAGACACCTATTACGGTGTAGGGAATCGCAAAAGACCCAAAAGGGAATAAAAACAAAATAACTAGATTTTTTCTTCATTTACGGAGCCACAACGGGAGGAGGAATAAAATCCTTTTATTTATTCCGTTGCACGGAACTTCAACCAAAAATATCAAATGTCGCTATTTTTGCGCTTTCGCTTCTTTCTTTTTGGCTTCAGTACTAGAAACTGTTTATTATAAAGCTCTTCGATTTAAGGTAAACCTGCCATACCCCCCATTTTGCCCATTCCATAATCCCTATAAGGGGGCAAAAGGTCACTTTTGTGAGCTCTTTTCCCTTGTAATCCGCCCTTCCCCCTACTTTGCCCTCTTTAGCGTCACCGAAGCAGAAAAAACCAAACACATACGTAAACGATTTTTCCCGAATCAATAGGATGTAGCTCCCCGCGCGCAAATCAGTTCCTCGTTTTTTCAGCCACTTTTAATATATCAATATCATATATATAATATTATATATATATATAGATATTATAATATTAATTTATATTTTAAAAATATTTTACATATATATTATTATATAATTATTTAATTATAATTATTATTAATATAAAAAAACAATTTTATATATTTTTTTCCCGGTCGCCTCGTCTCTCTGCCACCAACACAGGCAGGGTAGGGAACGGGTGTTTTCACGGGGGTGAACCCTGAACAGCTCCAGAGGCACCGAGCACCACAGGTCCCGAACCCAGAGGGGAAACGCCAAGTGGCGAGGCAGGGCAGAAATAAACACAAAGTTACAGTCTTTCCCTTTATTTACCAATTTTTTTACCCGTCACTTTTCTATAGGCATAATACAGGGGGGAAACCAGCATGTCAACAGCACAATACGCTTTAACAGGGGGAAAACCAGGTTTTTTTTCGGTCCAAAGGCACAACAAGGGCTTCACAGGGGCAGCACCCAACCCGTCCCTTCTTTGTTCCTCCGCTCCT
>NW_023645637.1:0-8035 GCF_015228065.2 Penaeus monodon
GCGTTCCTTTATTACTTTTTAAAATCAAATCAGCACTTCGATGTATAGATAGAATCATTTTCTTTAGTTTAAAAAATCTTCTAAGTTGTTCCTTTCTAAAAAATAGGGGCCAAAAAAAGGGGCGAGAGCAAGTTTTTTAAAGGGGGTGAACAGCGATCGCCTTCCTACGGCATATTAGGTCTAAACCCTACTAAACCATGTGCGGAATATTTGCATTCAACAAGTTACCTCCAGTCTTCCATTCACAGCACCCCTCTTTGGGCTAGTGTTTTATGCTTCTGTATATGGAAATTTATTTATCTATTAGGGTTCTTAATTAACTGTATCATCGTCACTAACATAAAATTTTTTTTAGTTATAAAAATTAAAAAAAAATCACACAAAAAAATTTTATTTCGTTCATACCCTTTAAACCCAAAGTTTAGACAATTTTTCTTTGTTGTTTATGATTTTTTTTTCACAATCTTTATTTCCAATCTTAATGATTTTCTTATTTGAAATTCATTCGTTTTATTCCATTTTATCCAATTCTAAATTTTCATCTCATTTTTTATCTCTTGCTTTAAAAAAAATTCAAAATCTTTGTGATAAGCTCTTTTCTCTCTCTTTTTCTCTCTCTATTTTTCTAAACTATCTATCTATTATTTTTCCTCTCTTTCCCCCCCTCTCTCTCTCTCCTCTCCTCTCTCTCTTTAATTATAATATATATTATATTTTATATATATTATATTTATATTAATTTTATAATATTTTATATATATATTTTTATATTATTATTAATTTAAATATATATATTTCTATTTAAAATATATATATTTAAAATAAATTAAAAATAATTTTTTTATAATATTTTAAAAATAAAAAATATAATAAAATAATATTTTTAATAGAATTAACTCAAATTAATAATAAAAAATAATATTATATAAAACTATATATTTATCTATTTTATATTTTTATTTAAATAAATTTTATTAAAATATAAAATTTTATAATATATATATATATTTAAAAATATATATATATTTTGTGTGTTTGTGGTGTTTGTGTGTGTGTGTATCCTTTTAGCTCAAAAAAAATCGCAAAAACAGAAAAAGGACATGCATGAACTACACTAAAAACCCCTATGTTATGTGCATGGAAATTTACGCCCCCAAAAAACCCAGTATATATACTCCTCACACATTCATATAAAGGTATATTCTCATAAACGAAGGGAAATAAAGGACTACACTACACTGCTACTACACTACTACTACTATGCTACACTACTCTCCGGGTTTTACTATTACTGCTACTCTACTAGCTACTACTACTCTGCTACTAACCTCTACTTTTACGCCACACACCTATTCTGCTGCTATTTTTACTGCTCTACTGCTATTCTATACACAGCACTACGTTTTCTACTATGCTGCTGGCTAAAACAACTACTACTGCTGCTACTACTATTTTTTGCTGAAACTACTACTATACTATTACTGCCTACTACTACTGCTACTACTACTACACTATACTATTGATGCTACTATACTGCTACTACAAATATATGCTTTACTACAATCTACTGCTACTACAATACTAATGTTGTTGTTGCCTACTGCACTACCTGCTACTATTTGATAGTACTACTACTGCTACTTTACTACCTGCTACTATGACTACTACTGCTACTACTAATAAACTACGTTTACTGTTCCTACTAATCTATGCTACTTCGTAGCTCATTAACTATTACTTTTACTATTAAAAAACTACAACTGCTTAACACATATTCCACTACCATTCAAAACAACTACAATTTTTCCCCCATAGTTAAAGATCTTGCCGGGAAGCGACCACCCAAAATGGAAGCAAAAAGGTGATCTTAAATCTTTTTTTCTGTTTTAGGGAGAGGCTTTGAAAAATTTTCTTTTTTTTTATCTTTTTTTTTTTTCCCTTTTATCCCCCTCCCCTCCTCTAACCCCGGCACTCTCCTAAAAGGAAACTGGGGACCCTACCACTCTCCCCCAAAGAGCTCAAAACATAAAAATAAATTAGGTATCATGCTGTGACCAGGGGCGGCTCAGAAATAAACCGCCTTTAAAAAAAAAAAAAAAAAAAAAAAAAAAAAAAAAATTATATATTTTAATATATATATTATATATTTATATATATATATATGCATTATTAAAAAAAAATAAATAAAAAAATATATTATATACATATAAATATAAATATATATTTTAATATTATATTTTTAAAATATAAATTTGAAAGTATCTCTCTCTCTCTCTCTCTCTCTCTCTCTCTCTCTCTTATATAATATAATATATATATTATATAATATTATATATATATATTATAATTATATTATATATAGGTATATGTGTATGTTATATATATTATATTATATTTATATATATTAAATATATATTATATATAAATATAATATATAATATATATAATATATATTTACAATCCTTTTTCGTTCTAGGCAGACATTGATCCCCCCCCCCCCCCCCGTCTCTATTTCTTCTACCAAAACCAAAAATTTTTTTCCCCATTTACAGACCCCTAAATTAGCACAATTCCTTTCCCCGGGGAACATATCTATCTATCTGTCTATCTAAAAACTTTACTTTCTCCCCTATCGCTCTCTCGTCTTGCTCCTCTCTTTTTGTAATTCTTCTTTCTCTCTCTATCTTTTTTTCTCTCTATCTACTACTATATATTTTATCTCTCTTTTTTTCTTTCTTTTTTCTCTCTTACCTCTTTCATTTATTTTCTCTCTCTGTCTATCTTTCATCTATCTTCTATCCTATATTGGTATATATTATGTGTTATATATATATATTTTTTATAATATATAAAAATATATTTAATATAAAAATAATTATATATATATAGCATTGTAAAAATCAAGTATATATTTTACATCATCATCATAAGGGGCTAACGCCGACGGGGCGCATGGCCGCATCCCCCCTTTCGTTTCCAGCCACGGGATCCCTCGGGGCGATCTCCGCAGCACACCCCCCATCTCTAATTCCTCGCGACAGGTCTCGTCGACTGCCCAACCCATGATCTCCTAGACGTCCCACAGGTCTCCTCCCCCGGGGTTTGTCTCGCAGAGGCAACCTATGGGCAGGGTCGTCCAAAAGGGAGGCGAGCAAAGGTCCCATATAGCCTGAGTTGGCGCCCGGATTAGCAATACAGTCCCATCCAGTCCAGGGTGAAACCCCCGGGTTTTTGACCGTGGTCCTGCCAACTGTACCCCATGATCGACGAAGGGATTTGTTACAAAGCATAAAGGCGAGACTCCAAGGCACTAGATAGCGTCCAGGTTTCGCCCTAAGCAAAACGGAAGTATCAGGCTTAAAACACGGATTTGGTCCTTCTGCATAGGTACAGCATCCCCAAAAACGCTCTTTTTTGATCGAGTTCGGGCCCCTTTGCCAGACCAATCCGTCTATGACTTCCTGGTCTGACAACCCAGAGATAGGGACTACCTACCAAGGTATTAAAAAATTTTCTGTGTTTTCAACGTCCTCGCCGCAAGCAGGGATCACTGAACGGGTTCCCCTAACACCCCCCAAAAGTCCTGAACTTGGTTTTGGTCCGGGAGACCTCTACCCTAGGGGCTTGCCCATTGCTAAATCCCAAAAGAGCCCCAAATGACCCAAGGCTCAGTAGATGGCAACATCGTGGGCAAAGTAAAGGTCCGAGACCTTAATATTTCCTAGTTTGCCCGCACTGACTTTTTGGCAGTACTCTGCCCATTATCCAGTCCATACAAGTGTTGAAAAATGTGGGTGCAAGGGCACACCTTTCTCACCCCCGAATTAACGGAAAAATTCGACATACCCCCCCCACACTTTACAGCACTTTTTACCAGTATAAGGCTTGCTATCAGGCCAATTCTGTGTCGGAATTCCTCTGGCCTCAGGGTCTCCCATGCGATTCCCATCACCGGTCAAACGCCCCTTTTTGAGGGCGATGTAGGCTGCGAGCAACCCCCGACCAAATCACGACGGCGTTCCACAATTTTCGAAGCGCTAGTATACGGGCTATTGTGGACTTTCCCGGAGTAATCCAACTGCTCCGGTCTCTGGTCCTCAGTAGGTGGTTGCGGATTCGTTTCGAAAAATGTGGGCGGAACCCTTTCCGGTATACGAGCAGGGGAATGCCATGGGTATTGCTCGTCCCATCGGGCCCCTTTTTCCCCCTTTCCCAAAAGGATGACCACCCCCCTCCGGGCAGGGGAATGGACCAGACTGCCAAATCAGTCAGGACTGTATCAGGCCCCGAGCCATGGTTCCCCCCAGCCTTTTTCAGTTCGCAGGGATATCACATAGCCTCAGCTTTCCCACCTTCGCTTTTGGAAAACGCCAGCCAAACCCTGTTAGGGAGGGGGTTTCCCCGCTGGGTGGGTCCGGCCAGGCACTGCGACTCGCTTTTCATCCAAGCTAACTGTTGGAGGGTCCCCTGGTACAACTGTTCAAAAAACCAGCCCAACGTTCCAACCCCACATGATCTGAGATGATCCGTCCTCCGCTGTCGGACTGCAGTCATCTGTGAGGAGGGCTTAGGTTCTTTTTTTTTCAGGGGTTGGTAGGGGAGGGGGAAGGTTTATTTACCAGAAATGGCCTTCGCCCCCCCTCAGCAAGATTCCTGTGACTGTTCCTTGTCCCTTCTCACAGTGGGCCGAGCCCCACGCACCATGGAAGCGCAAGACTTGATTCCCTTCAGCCCCCTTGCGGGAAACCTCAGTGGCCTCTAAAGTCTCCAGGGGGAAAGGTATTTCGCCCTTTTCCCTTGGACTCGCCAAAAGGACTCCTGAGCTGTTCGGTGTTCGCGCTTTAAGAACTCCCCAAGCAACTGGGTCCGTAGGTGCTGGGTTTTTTGTGAATCGGTCAGAGACTGCCCTGGCGAACCCGGGCACGTCCCCTCCCCTTAGTCTGTCCAAGTGAAACACCTTAGGGGGGGGCCACTGGGGGACGGGGGGTTTTGAAGTGGACCCCAGGGTACCACCGCCATGGTCGGGGCCACAGAATCGCACTCCGGGAAACCCCGCGTTCTGAAGGGTCCTCCTGCGTGCTGACAAAATTGGTCGATCTCCTTGGCCACATTTACCCTACGCGTACCAAATCCCGCGATGGGGTTGGGGGGCTGGTACCAGGGCCCGGATCCCATTTTCTGGGCCTAGCAAAATCCCGGGGAAGGAGCTTTCTCCCCCTGCTGGGTCAGCTCCCGACCAGGGGGCCGCAGAATCTCGTGCCGCTCGGGCACAGCCGGATCCGCATTGAAATCGCCCCCAAAAAAGCGAAAGTCTCGCCGGGGGGAAAGTCTGCCACAGATGCAGTTTGGCGTGAACGCCTCTTTTACATCATTTTATATACATCGTAGGGGGTAACAGCAATAAAAACAAAGAACCAAAAAACATGCTTCGCTCAAAAGCCTGTACCTCATCAAACCCTGTCACCTCGCTACCGCGGGGTGAAATCGACTGGAGTGGGTTGGCTAACCCCGGAGGTGGGACCCTCGCTACGGCCCGACCAGTATAGGTTAAACCCCCCACATGATCGTGCCCTACCAGGGCTTCTCCCCTCTAAGGGCACCACCCCCTCCCAGTCGCTTCATTCCCGCGATAGCAAGGGGAAAACCGTTTCACCTCCGCAAGGCCCGGGATTTCCAACCCTACCCGGAAAGCCCCTGGGGTTTGCCGGGGTGGCACTGGGGTGCAGCCCCCTCTCCCGCCCCCCGCCAAACAGCCCAAATAAAGGGGTCGGCAGGCTGGGGGGCCCCCTATCCCCTGGGGGGAAAATTATGTGTGTATATATATTTTAAAATATTATATATATATATAAAAAATTATATATTATAATATATATATTATATATATCATAATTTTGGGTGATAGATAATAGATAAAAATGCAGAAAAGGATAAATAGAATGAAAAGTGAAAGAAAAAAGAGAAAGAAAAAGAAAATAAATAGACAGATAGATAGATAATAGATGATAATTATGAAATTTTGTATATATTGTATATATTTATATATAATATATAATATATATATATTTATATAATATATAATAATATATAAAATTTATAATATATATAATTAATATATTTTAAAAATATTATATATATATAACGAACTACGTAATGCGTACATATGTTTGCTTCCGATGCTATTTAATCGAGACGCTCTGATCGAAAAAAATAAACAAGACAAAAAAAAGCAAACAAAACCCGAAAAAAACATAAAAAGAAATAAAGAAATTCGCAATGCATTCTTTTTTAAATGGCAAAAATGCAGACTGTCAAATTTTCCCTTTATATTTTTCCTTCCTTGTGACCCGAGGCTTGGGCCTTTTCCTGTCCTCTTCAAGAAAAATGCTTTAAGACACAAAAAAAAACTTCCTCAACACACGTGGGCTAAATTTATATGCCCCAAAGATGATAAAACCCGTTTAAATTTATTTGTTTTTTTGTTAGGGGTTTTGTTTTTCTGTCTGCTTTTAGCATAAAAGAAAAAAATGATACGCACATGCAACACCAAAAACAAAAAGAATGCACCACAGGCCCAAGCACCAACACATACACATCACCAAGCACGCCACCCCACCCCCAAAACCCCACACACACCACACACACACCACCACACCACACATACACACACGCCACACACCAGACCACACACACACACTACACAACCACACACACACACACACAAACAAACAACACACCACACATGCAGCACACACACATCCCACACACCCCAAAAACACACATACACACACAAATATACCCAAAATACATCCACGTACACACAAACACACAACACCCCCACACACACACACCACACACAAACACCACACCACACACACCATCGTGCCAAAAACACACTTATCTTTATGTGTGTGTGCGTGTTCTTTTGTTATGTTAATTGTTTTTTAGGTATCCTCTATCCTTTTAAAAAAGCAAATATATCCTATGAAATAAATAAAAAATAAATAAATAAAAAAGAAAAATAAAAAAAAAATAAAAAACAAAAAAGGAGAAAAATGTAAAAATATACATATTTTGAATAGAAAAGTAAACAAAACCTAGGCGCTCTCTCCCAGAAGGGGAATTTTTGGATCGAATCGGTCAAAGAATTTGGTCGGGAATTTCAACAGAAAAATTTTTTTTTTTTGTTTTTTTTTACGGGGTAGGCGGTAGTCCCCCTTGTATGTATATTTTGGAAAGGGGTTTAAAGCAGCTGGGAAAATTCAGGGGAGGCGCGAGTCATTTTCAGGAGAGGGGGGGAGGGAGGGGGAGCTGGGGGGAGGGGGGAGGAAGGGGAGGGAAGGAGTGATGAGGGGGGGGAGGGAGAGATAGGGAGGAGGGGGGAGGGGGGGAGAGATGAGGGGGGTGGGGAAAAATAGGAAGGATAGGGGAGGAAGGGAGAAAAAATGAAATAAGGGAGGGGGGGGGGAGGGGGGAAGAGAAGGATGAAGGGGGGGGAGGGAGGGAGGAAAGGGGAGAGGATGAAGAGGGAGGGAGGGGTGAAAGGAGGGGGGAGAAATGAGGGGACAAAGGGAGGGGAAAATGAGTAGGGATACTATAAAGGGGAAAAAGGAGAACCGATGAGGGGAAAGATAGAGAGAGGAGAAGAGAGAGAGAGAGAGAGAGAGAGAAGAGGAGAGAGAGGAGAAAGAGGAAGAGAAGGGAAAGTAGGAAGGGAAAAAAAGGAGCAAGAGAAGAGAATATAAGGGGGAAAGAGGAGGAAGGGGGGAATGATAAATCAGTGAGGGGAAGTGAGGGAGAAAAGAACTGGAAGGAGGACAGAAAAGGGGCGAATGACGGAGGAAGAAGAGAGAAAGAAGATAAGAGTAAGAAAGGAGAAATGAAAGAGAGAGATTTATGGGCGGGGGGTGGAGGGAGGCTGAGAGGGGGAACAATGGGCACGAAGATAAAGAGATCTGGGGAAAGAGAGAGGAAAACAGAACAGGCGAGAAAAAAATAAGACGGATCTGGGGGGGGGGGGGAGAAAAAGAGAGGGGAA
>NW_023645638.1:0-8035 GCF_015228065.2 Penaeus monodon
TTCCTTTTTTTAAACCCTTTTTCCCCCCCCCCCCCCATACCGCCCCTTTTTTCGCTTGGGGTCACTTTGGAAGAAAAAAGATTGTTTTCCCCCGTTTGACCTGCCCTCATTTTCTCTTTCCCGGTGGGTGGGGGCGTGGGTAGGGTCACATAACTGCGGGGTTCCCCTGAAATTTGGGTAAACAAGCTTGATACTTGCTTTTTGGGAACGTTCTTGGGCGCTAGAACGAATCGAAATAAATTTTTTAAAAAATTTGGTATTTTAAATATACGTGGATCTTCCCCCAATCTAGGCACAAATCCCCGATATTGTCCCCGGGTTGCGAAAAACGCCCTAATAGTCGTGTGCCCGCGGTTATGCCTTTAAATTAATGGGACTGGGGTTTTAAGCTAAATCTTTTTCCTTTTAAACACCTTTTCTCCCTCCAAAAGTCGTTTGCTGTTTGGTACCCCCCAAAACTTTGTGTGATTCGGAAATTTATATATCCTTCGGGAATTTTGCGAGCGCCCTCACACAGTCGCAAAAGAGAGCGGTTTATTATTCCTGGCTCGATGTTCAGTTTCGGATTTGGGTTAGCCCCCCCTTTTGAGTTTTATTAAGTCTACGTCAAAGCTAACTGTCCCTCGGCAGTTCAGTTTTTCTACCCCGAGAAGATTTTCTTGTTAAATGTTTGCAAATTTTTTTTTCTGCACCTTCATTCTGCGTACATTCTTTTGCATATCTTATATGTTAAATTAAATGGGGATTTAAATAATCTTAATAGCTACATTGTAATGACTTCGTTTTTTTAATAAACTTTAAATATTCGTTTTGTTTCATTCTCGTGTGGGTCCTCTCGTTTTTCCCTTCTTTAAAAGCTACTGTCCCCCAAACACAACCCACCCCTTCCCTCAACACACACGGAAAAAAGACACTGACCCTTTTACTTTAATAAGGCTTTGCTGTCTTAGTCCCGGGCGTAAAGATTTATTATGTATCTCTTTACCCCCAATTTTTTGTCTGGGTTTCGTACAAAATTACAAGTTAATCATTTTTATCTGGGGGTTGAAAAGATTTGGGGGGTGTTTTTACTATTTCATATCATCAAATTTGGGTTTTCAAGCTAGGTCCATGGGGGCCGTTGACGTCTCCCTCTTCTTTTTTCTTTTTTTATCTTTGTGAAAAGTAAAACACAAAAAAAAAAAAGACGAAAATTTTTTAAAAAAAAACATTAAAAACGCAATTTTTAAAAAATACCCGTGGTATAACACCCCTCTTTTCTTTGCCTTTCTTTTTCTTTACCGGGCCCTTACGTGTATATCGGGTTTCCCCCGACTAATATTGCATGGGGACACAGGGCCCCAAAGGGAGAACCTGCACAGTTCCGGGTCACCTTGGGATCCGGGGGAAGGATGCCCTCGAAGACGCCATGGGCCCCGGGACCGAGATTTTCGTCAAAAAGGGTTTTAGCGTCCCAGTGTTGGGACGGGCGTTGCCTCCAGACTCCCCGTAGATCCAGCAAACCAGCCCTTTCCCGCGGGTACCCAGTCGCCCAAAGCTGTGCATGGCGACGCCGGGCGGACCCCCTGCAATGGGGGAAACTCCAGGAGCCGTAGCGCAGGTATCATCCCCCCGAATGCCGCCCCTGCCCCGACGCCCGTAGATCCAATAAGATTACGAGGACGTGTGGAAGCGAAAGGCCGGGAGGGGAGATCTGTGGGGACGGTGGACGGGGGGACGCCGCCGATTAGGCCTGGACGAGGATACAAGGAAGTCAGACGTTCCGAAGTCAGGAACCTGTCGAGACTTTCGGGGACGTGGCAGATTACACCGGGACCAGGGGGATGGGGACCAGGGGAAGCAGCCACGAAAGGCACCGGGACAACGCACAAAAAAACGAGACGACCAGCCAATTAGGTCCCCTTAAAGGGCGCCTCGAGGGGAGGGCGAGTGGGTGGCCGACAATATGGTTGGATTTTTCTTTTCTTTTACCATGGACCACGTGGCTGTTTTCCACTTGGATCCAAAAGTCCCAAATATAACCTTTCGCTAAAGGGAGGGGGGGTCACTCTGATATCTCATCGTTGACCGGGGTTCTGCAAGCATCCCCCGGGGAAAGGTCAGTCCGCCCTCTCCCTCCGGGCAGCTGGGCGACCCGCGTACCCCTTACCCCCTGACTGTCTCGTTTCTTAAGCTGGGTAAACTCTCAAAAAAAAAAAGTGAAGCCGTTAAAAAGTATAACTACCCTCTTTTCACCATGTTAAGGATGATACCTTTTATAGTAATTTTGGGTTTTTAAAATTACTCTTCATTACCATTATTTATAATTATGACGCTTAAGAAAAAGAAAAAACATATTTTCCCGCCCATAAAAGGAAAACCTAACGAAAGGTTCATCAACAAAAGAATTTTACAAGAGGGATATAGTTAAGTAAGGGGAAGGGGACCGCGTTAAGTAACCGCTCCGTCCGACAAAGAAATAAGAAAAATTGGGGGCTGGTCATATTTGGGTGGGGGCTGCCTGGGAAACCAGATGCTCTTATTTTACTTACACTTAAAATTTAATTCTATCTTGAGGTTCCGCGCCAGATAAAACAACATACAATTTTTTGAAAACATTCAAAAATAACTTGCACAAAAGGAAATACAAAAGAACACAAGTGACGATAGAAAACTGGGAAAAAATGCCCTGTCAAATCACTATTTTCCCCTATCCAAATTGGTTTTTTTTTAATTATTATGATCATAAATGGGAACGATTTTAAAAGTATTAGTCCTTTCTTACCGATTTTACATAAATTTTTTTTTATTAACTTACCTTCAAATTTGGTTTCAAATTTCAATTATTATCAGCCTACTGTTTTTTTTTTTTCAAAATTTTCATCATTTAAAAATTTACCCCCTATTTTAATGACATTCTGATTTTTTAATGGAATAAGAAAAAAACTTAAAAATTAAAAGAAAGGGATAACTTTTTAAAAAAAGCCAAAAATCTGGTGTTCCCCGGGGTCCCCACCAAGTATGACCCAACCCCCACTTTCTTAAATTGCTGTGGACGAGAAGCGTGCTTTCAAGTGGAATCTTGGCAAATTTTTGTACCATTTAAACCCCTTTTTATCCATGCTCACATTCTTTCACCTTTAAAAAAATTAAATTTGGGGTTTTTAATCACCCTTTTTACCATTACTTCTACTTATGGGCGCTGTAAAAACAAACCCCTATCCCGCCCCTAAAAGGAATTTTAGAAAAATGGTTTCCAAAATGTATATTTTACAAAGAAAGGATTTGTTAAGTAAAGGGGGGAAACCCGTTTAAAATCACCGGTCCATTAGCGGGGAAAATTTAAAATGTTGGGGCTGGTCAATTTCATGGGTGACTCCCGGGAACACCGATGCTTTTTTTACTATAAAACTTAATTATTTTCATACTTGAAGTTCGCCCAGTAAAGCAAATTTCAAATTTTTTTGAAAACTTAAACTAAACCTCACAAAGAAAATACAAAAGAACACATAAAGATAGAAAGCTCGAAAAAAAGTCCCTTCCTAATCATATTTCTCCCCTTTCCATAATTTTTTGTTATAATTATTAGATCATAAAAAAGGCAAAAAATTTAATTTATTATGTCCCTTTTTTTCCCTATTGCATCATTTTTTTTGATTAATTACCTTCATGGTAGGTTTACAATTACAATTATTACAATGGTTTTTTTTTTTTTTAAAATTTTCATCATTAAAATTTTTCCACTAAATATCATTTATGATTTTATAATGGAATAAAAATCAGTTAAAATTATAAAGAAGGTATAACAATTCTATTGCCCGCACCCGTGTTCCCCGGGGGACCCCCCCCAAACTGACCGGGCCCCCGTGTTAAAGGCGGGGGCGAGAAGCGGGGGCTTTCCGTGAGTTTGTTGGCTTAAAAGGTCCTTAAAAATATTTTCTGTGTACATTTTTCTATTTTAATAGAGTACGGGGTTTTTGAATCACCCCTTTTTTTTTTTATTTGGCCTGGCGCCCCTTCTCCCGCCCAATGGGTTTGCAAATGTTCATTTTTACAAATGTATATTTACTGGGTTGTTAAAAGGCGGGGTACACTTAAAAGTACCGTTTGTTTCCCCGAAATTAAGAATAGTTGGGGTGGGAATATTTATGGGGACTGCTAAAAGATGTTTTATTTACATACCCACGTTAATTATTTTCATATTTGAAGTTTTTTCCCCCAAAAAACAACATACAAAATTTTTTTGAAAAAATTTTAAAAAAATAACCGCCAATAGAAACTACAAATGAACAAAAGTACAATGAAAGCTGAAAACATGCCAGTCCCAATCCCCTTTCTCCTTCCAATTGATTTGTTTTAATTATTTGATCTTGGAACGTTTTAAATTTATTATTCCTTTTTAAATTTTTAAATTAAATTTATTTTAAAATTCCCAATAGGACAAACAATTTTTTTAAACCCCAAAAACTTTTTTCAAATAAACATCATTAAAAGTTTCCACATTAAAATCCCTTCATGTTTTTTATAATGGAATAAGAAAAATCATTTAAAGTTTTTAAAGAAAGTATAAATTTTTAATATAAAAAACCAACACATTGGGGGTAGGGGTTAAATAATAATACAGACCCTAGTTTTTTTTGCTATCAAACTGTTTCCCAAAAGGGTATGATTGGATTAAAAAAATCCATTACCTCATTTATTATTTTAGAAATTTCTTTCATTCATTTAAATGAATGTAAATTTTTTTTAATACCCTTCATTACCCTTAATTCTACTTAGAGCTTAAGAAAAAACCCCTATAAGATAAAGAGGAATTTTTAAAAATTTATAAAAAATTATATTTTTCATGAAATATATTAAAAAAATAACTTAAAGTAGTTTGTCCGATACAAATAGTAGTGGGGTTTTTGGCCAATAATTGGGTGGGGGACGGTGGAAACACAACTCATTTTTCTAACCCTTTAAAAAATTTTTCATTTTTCTTAAGTTTCCCCCAGATAAAAGACTTTTATTAAAATTTTAAAAAAACCTTTAAAAAGAAAAAAGAACAAAAATAAAAGCTAAAAACATTATGTTAAATTTTAATTTTTTAAAAAAGGCCTTTTATTTTAGACAAAATCCTTTAATTAATTTCCCTTACAATTTTTTTTTTTTTTTTTTTTTTTTTTTTTTTTTTTTTTTTTTTTTTTTTTTTTTTTTTTCCCCCCCCCCCCCCCCCCCCCCCCCCCTTTTACCCAAAAAAAAAAATTTTTTTTTTAAATTTTTAAAAAAAAAAATTTTTTTTTTTTTTTTTTTGGGGAAAAAAAAAAAAAAAAAAAAAAAAAACAAAAATGCTTTTTAAAAAAAAAATTTTTTTTAAAAAGGGAAAAACCCGGAAAAAGAAAAATTTTTTTTTTGGGTTTTTTTATTTTCCTTTCCATAAAATTTATAAAAAAAATTTCTTTTTAAAAAAAAGGGTTAAATTTTTTTTGGGGGGGTTTTTTTTTTTTTTTTTTTTTAAATTTAAAAAAGCACAAAAAGGTTATTTTTTAATTAAAAAAATTTTCCCACTAATAAGTTTATTTTATGAATAAAAAACCCTTTTTACTACTAACAAATTAAATAAATTTTTTAATTTATTATATTTTAAAATAATAAATTTATAATTATATTATATTTATTATTTGCATATAATATATTATTAAATTTAAAATTTAAGATTATAATATATATATATAATATATATATTATATATATATATATATATATGTTTTAACATATATATCTAGTGAATCGATTTTAATGAGAAAAATGAATTTAGTAAACGGAATGAGAAATGCAACAAACCTTTTTTGTGCTAAGCTCTCTATTTTTAAATTTTCTTCTTTATTCTTAAGTCTACACCCATTGTCTTATCCAAAAGACTTTTATTAAAAGACTTTACGTTTTTTTTTGATATTTGAGTATCAAATTATAAGCTACTACATTTTATGTTTGGGTTTAAAAGTATAACATGACGAATGATTTGAACGAAATTAATTTTCCCGGAAAATTAATTTCCCCCCCACCAGCCTTTTTTCCACTTTTCATATCTAAAAAATAAAAAGCCCAAAATTTAAGAAAGAAAAAAATGGGGGATTTCCCATAAAATAGTCGAAAAAAGTATGTCTTTCAATTTTATGCTATACTTTTTTGAAACAAACGAATTACCTAAAAAATAATTAACCTTTTCTTTCAAGGGGAAATTTTGTAAAAAGCGAAAAATTTTTTCGTTTTATTTTTTTCGTAAAAAACGTTTCTAATTTGATTATTAAAACCAATCATTACCTTTTCTGTTTTTACTTTGTTATACCCCCATTCGTTTTTGTTTATCCTTCTTTCCAATCGGACGGCGGAACTTTTTTTCTATTTTTGTTTTGGAATAAAATTTTAGTTTTTTCTATTACAAATTAAGAGGACGTTAATCTGATAAGAAGGTAAACAAATTTGTTAATATATAAAAAGCCAAAAGCATTGGTGTTCCCAGGCGGGCACCCACCCCAAATACTGACCCGACCCTACGTTTTTCTTAACTTTGCTGATCGACAAGCGGTCTTTCAACGTGGGTTTATCGTTGCCAAACATAATTTCATTTCCAATTTCTCTCGCTCCCTTAAAAACTTTTTCCAAATTTTTTTAAAAAGAAGTATTTTTTTTTTCTCAATTTAAAATTTATTTCTATTACATTCTAGTTGGAAGATACCCCTAACTGCCCATGTAAGGGGGGAATTCGACGAACGTTCACTATAATTTTCATTGTACGAAAAGGAATATACTCACCCAACAGATATAAAAACAAAGGGCACACAGTATATTTATATTTTATCACCATCACTATAAATCTATACCGTATGGCTATTGCTGCTATCAGCTTGATCATTATTGTTATGATAAAGATAATAATGATACCACTGTAATGACTAATGTAAATCACAAATGATTAAATCAGTAATAGTGGTGATAATATTAACAATGATAATTTGAATAAAAATCAAACTGTAATAATGCTGATAGCTATTGTATTTGTAATCCTACCATTAAAGGTAATTTTTGGTAAGTTAATAATTGGATAAAATTTTGAGAGTGATCATGGGAAAAAAAGACATTTCAATCATTGTAATCGTGGCCGTCTTATAATTGTTATAATAATTAAATAAAAATGATTACGGATAGGAAGAATAGTAGATTCAGGTTGTTTGGGCTGTTATCGAGATTTTTATATGAATATTTCTATAAAATCTCTATATCTGCTTTTTCTACCACGAAAATTCTCAAGAAATGCATAACTTGTTTAGCATGTATAGTGAAACAACAGCAACTGGTGTTTCCAGGCAGTCACCTATTAAAGCATTGACTAAATGTGTTGCCCTGTTATAATCTGTATCGTGCAGTGTGACATGCTGGTTTTCCCCGTATTGTGCCTATAAAAAGTGTAGCGGTAATACTTGTGTAAATAAAGGAAAGACTGTCATCGTGTGTTTATTTCGTGCCCTGCCTCGCCACTTGGGGTTTCCTCTCGTGGGGTTCTGGGACGCTGTGGGGCTCGGTGCCTTTGGAGCTGTTTCAGTGTTCACGACCCTGTGGATAGCACGCCGTCTGCCTTTGCCTGCCTTGTGTTGGTGGCAGAGAGACGAGGCGGTCGGCGTAACAAATGGGTGTCAGGAGTGGGGTTTGTGATATTTGATCATTGAGAAGCGCCGATTTATCATGTCGTCCAAGATGGCAGCAGCCATGAGGGAAAGGAGGCTATGATTGAGGCAGGCACGAGTGAGGTGAAGCCGAGCCAGATGGACCTGATCACTGCCAGCTGGCCGGTATGAGGAGGAAATGGCACAAAGGGCAGAAGAGCAGGCACAGAGGGCACACGAGCAGGCGCCCATCTCATCGAGATGCAGGCCAGGAAGGCAGAGGAACAGTTCTGCCGACTTTTGAGGTTTCTACAGAGCAATCTTGCTCTTGAAGATGGAAACTCAGCAGTACACGACAAGGGCCCGCAAAGCGTGAAAGTGACTGATGGAGGAGGTGCAGACTCTTGAGG
>NW_023645639.1:0-8034 GCF_015228065.2 Penaeus monodon
ACCCTTCAAGAAGTTTCCGGAGAAAGAAATGAAGATCTGGCTCTCTTCTCGTCTGTATCCCGACAAAGGGAAAATTTGAAAAGCAAAAAGAAAGAAGAAGAAGAGAAGGAGAAAAAGGACAGAAGTTAAAAGGCCTCCCGATCTCTAATAGCGGGGCAGGGTTGACCTGTCTTCTCCGATTCCACGTTCGGGGCCTCGGGATTTTTGCTATTTATTTCTCTTATTTCTCTCTTTATTACCTTTCTCCCTTTCCTATCCGCTGTTATTAATTGTGTGTGTGTGTGTGTTGTGTGTGTGTGTGTGCGTGTCCATAATCAAAGGAACGACTACAACAACAAAATCTTCATACATGAAGATTTCGTAGATCCTACCATTAAAGACTTCAAAATCTTTTATCATATTCAAAGTTCTTGCTGTTCATTATTGGAATTATCCCCCAAACATAGTCTTTTTAAATTGCCTGAGTTTAAGTGCAAATTCGTGAAATTTCCCGGTGGTGTACGTCGGATTCTGCGTCTCCTGGCAACGTTGCAAGCCTTTTTGCTCTGGATCTGTTCTTGTAAGTTTGTTGCGTTGTTATCTGTTTGGTTGCATTTTCGTATGTTCATTGTCGCATTAGTGATGTTCTTTATTGAATTGTAAATTGTTTTTTTTGCATTATCGTTTTTTTGCATTATTGCCTGTTTTTGTGCATTTCTAGCTACTCTTTGTTGCAGCTTACCTATTCTTCTTGCGTATTGTTGCAATCAGGGGTTTTCCTCTGCATCTTGGTTCCCGTGGCGATCTTCTTAATAAACTCATTTCTGAGTGAAGATGTGGCGATATTGTGTCACTCACTTGAATTTCATGAGTGTTCTCGCGCACAAACTTTCAACAAACACATGTGAAAAGGCAAACACTCGCATACACAGAATAAATACACATATGTATGTGTATATGTATATGTTTGTCGGTATATATATCGACGGCCACCTTCGGTCGATGTCGACTATGGCTTATTGTCTCTGCTCACTCCCTATAGGTACAGTCAAAGCCCGGACGGAAAATGTGAGGAACAAACTGTGGCCCAGTAGCACGCTCCCTCCTCCACGCAGCTGATGTATCCAAAGGAAATGGTATAGACCGAAACGGTTTGGCACCAGTGGCGTCGCAGCAGTTGCCAGAACGAGGTCGCAAGCGACAACGAACGGCCTTCGGGACCCAGGCTCCGGATTTTATCTAATGTTAACTCGCGAAGTTTTTTCATCTTATAGATACTACATGGGTTTTTTTGTATTGGGTAACTCCCATAACCTTTGACCATACACGGACGGAACTACAAGGCGCAAGTGTTTTGTGTTGTTGTGTGTGTGTTGTGTGTTGCATTCATACAAACGCACAAGAGTGGGTAGAGGCAATAATGCCCATTGACATCGACTGGTGGTGGCTTTCGCTATATAAGTGTGTGTGTGGGGGTGTCTGTATAAACTATAAAACATACATATGTGTGTGTATGTGTTGTAACATATATATATATATATAATATATATATATATATATAATTATTTTATATATTATGTATGTTGTATATACATTATATACTTACATATATGTGTGTGTGTGCTATGTAGTATTGTATATGTATAGATGATAATAAAATCTAGAAAAATATAGGCAATAAGAAATAATGGGTGTGTATATGATATATTATATTTTTTATAAATATATTATATTATGTGTTGTGTGTGTGTGTGTGTGTGTGTGTGTGTGTGTGAGCGCGAGTGTGTATATGTGTGTGTGTATATTTATAATATAATATATAATATATAATTATATATAAATTATATAAAATATACACATATATATATATATATATATAATATTAATATTTTTATATAATATATGCATACACCAGCATGTACTGCTACACGATTTTTCAAATTTAAAAAATCTAAAAATTTTAACACCAAAAACCCCAAATATCAGATATCTATAAAGAGATAAAATATTTTAAACACAATGCAGTGGGAGGGCAGAGGGGCCAGTGTGAAATACACGTTCAGCCAGACCTTTTGAAAAACACAGGGGGACCAAGACAGAAATTTTGCACTGGATCGAAAAACAAAAACTCAGCAAGGTACATACGTATTTATTTCATATAATAGGGCCCCCCCCGGTGCGCCTTTTATAAATACAATATTGTAGAAAAGGGGGAGAAACAGGTGGGGAGAGGATGTTGGCGTCAGGGGAGAATCTGTCAAAGTATTGACATCTGGTTTTTGTCTATCTTCTTTTTTTGTCTCTGTCTGTCTTTTCTCTGTTTCTTTCTCCCTGAGTTTTTGGCTTTGCCTCTTGCCCTTTTTTTTCTGTCTCTATGCATTTATCTCCATCCCTCCATCCCCTGCGTTTTCTTAAAAACTTTTCCCCTTTACGCAAAAAATTTTCCCATTTTATTTTTCTCCATATCCCCCTCTCTCCCCTTCCCCTTATCATTTACCTCACTCCCTTTCCCATTCACTCTCCTTCAAATTTTTCCCCCTTTCCCCTATTTCTACCCCCCCTTCTCCCTCTGTTTTACTTCCGCCTTCCCCCTCTCCTCACTAAAGAAAATTCCCCCCTAAAACTATAACAAACAATCTTAGTTTTTCCGTTTTTCAGAAAAAGCCAAATACCTATCTCAGGCTCCCTGCCCCTTGTTTTCTGTAAAAAGATATTTTGGGGGTTTTAATGAGGTCAGTAGTAGGAGTGTTTTTAGTGTACGCCTTTTAGTTTTTTTTTTTTTTTGTGGTGTGTGTTTGTGTTTTATCGGAGGTTGCTGAGAAAAGTAAAAAGAAAAATTATATGTACAGAAGATATAATAACCAAAAAATGGGTGAATGAAATGGTTTTTTAATCTTATAAAGATATGATTCTAAAAATGACAAATGATAAATAAAAAAATTAATTATTGATAAATGACAGGATAGGGATAACAGAAGCTAGAAATAAAGAAATTATCAAAATAAACGAGATGTTCATTTTAGTTTTCCCCCACGATTCCACATCATGTAAATTTAGTACCCTTTAGGTTTTGTATTGGCGATGGGTAGTCCCCAAACTCGCGTCTCACAATGTATGCTAAAAATTCATTTTCCTCTGAAATTTTGATGAATTGGATGCTTTTACTGTCGGGAAAAGTGGAAATCATCACATAACGGTAAGGGGAACGTATTATGGTTTTGCGTTGCGAGAGCACATTATGTGCCATAAAAATCCGTGTTTTTGCATGCTAACGTATTTGAAACCCTTTTGGAATTGTTTGGAAAATTTTATCCAAAGTGAAATTACTTTGATTGCGGGATATACCGGGAACAGAAAAATCTTACGTAAGAGGGGATAGGGTTTCGTAATGTAGGAAGGTCGAAGATAGATGAATTATGTTCCTTTAGGGTAAAAACATGTGTGTCTGCTTTTGCAATGGAACTGTTTTAAAACAAACTTGATGACATTATTGGGACATTTTTTATTATGGATTCATGGGGGTGAGGGAGAGTGTAAAAAAGGGGACATTTTACACAAACACACACACACACACACACACCCCACAACACCAACACCAACCACACACACACACACACACACACACACACCACACCACACACAACCAGAAACACAACACGCACACACACACATACACTTAAAACTTCATTTCAGGGGCCTCATCAAATCTCCTCATTCCATCCCATCAGCTTCCTATCTTTTAAAACCCATGTGATCCTCCTCCTCTTTCCCCCCCCCCCGGGTTTTTAATGGACCCTTCTCCATCCCCTTTATTTCACTTCACTTCTCTCCTCCATCACCCAAGCTCTCAATCCTATGTACTTTCCCGTCATTTTTTAAAATATGTTTGAATATCACGCACATGTACACGCACACAAGCACACACCAACCACCACAACACACAACACACACCGCGCTCCACCACACACAACACACACACCACACACACACACCACACCACAACACACACACACACAATACATACATACTAATCATACATATACGCGCTCGTGTGTGGCATACAAAAAAAACCCCACACCACACACACACACACACACAAAACACACAACCCCCAACACACACACACTCATTATGTCGAAAAAGGAGGCAAAATTTCACGGTTTCGACGCCCTCCCGTTCCTTTCTCTCGACACACTCTCCCTAACGCCCTCCTTCCAAAAGAGAAAAAAGGGGAAAAAGACAACGGCGAAAAGACGAGGTAATAGCGCAATGATCCTCGCCTCCTGCAATAAAAAACCGGCCTTCCTCATATCGTCGAGAGGAGACTAACCCCTCTTGCTTTTCCTCGTTTTTACCCCAACAACACGGAGGGGAATTTTTTACTGAGGTGTACTGTGAGAGGCCTTTTAGGGTGTGGGTGTGTGTGTGTGTGTGTTGTGTTGTGTGGTGTGTGTGTGTTGTGTGTGTGTGCGGCTGCGTGCGTGCGTGGTGGCAAGAAGAGGAGAGAGGAAAAGATAGAAAAAAAAAAAGGGGGGGCGAAGCAGAAAGAGAGAAAAAAGAAGAACGAAGGACAAGGAAAATTAAGACAGACACAGAAAAGAGACCCAGATACCCAGAGAGCAGAAGCAAATCACCCCAAAACCGCACTGCAAGAAAAAAGAAGCAAAAATCCCTTAAGCAAGACCCCCCCCCGCTCTGGAAAATTTGTATAGAGCTCCGCCCCCCCCCCCCCGCTCTGGAAATTAGTCATAGGACTCCCCCTCCCCCCCCCCTGCTCTTCCCCACGATAGAGCTAAAGCCACTCTATCAGCCTTTCGCTTTATCTCTTCTTTTTTTTGTAAACTCAAGCCGGCCCGGGAGTCGCGACACAAAATATTATTCCTTCGTAATATTTTTTTTTTTTCTTTTTCCTTCATTTTTTTTCCTTTTCCCGTTTGGGGCCAAAAATTTCCCCGGGGCTAAGTAGTGATTTAAGAGAAGATTTGAAAAAAGGAGTTAGCTCATGTTTCTTTCAGTTTTTTACTATTATTCCTGTGATAAATATAAAGATTAAGACCAGAAAAGGGGGGGATCCGAGGCGAGAAGCTTCCCAGATAACATATTTCTTTCCCGGGGAGGCAATGTTTTCGAAGGGATTTTTTTTTTTCATGGATTTTTTTTATTATCTATCTATATTTCATTCATTCCGCGCCATTGATAACTGATGTGGAAAATATTTGTTTTAAAGAAGATATTTTTTTTTTCGAGTTCTACAGGGAAATTTCGTCTCAAGTTACGCTTCAGGGTTAGACATAAACTTTCATTTGCGATTAAACTTGGATAGGTAAAAAAAAAAAAACGGAACAGGAACAGCTGGTTTTCACAGGTAGGGAAATTTTTCGTTTTTTTTTTTACAGCAAATTTTTGATCTTTTTTAAAGTAATCAGCAAAAATTTGTATCGTTTTCGATATAACAACAGATCCGAAAAAACAGCGATAGCACGCTTACGAGTCTTTTCCCGAATTTTTAAAGTATTTTAAAAACGCGTCTACTTTTCTTTCCCGTTGCCAAATGAAATTATTATCAGACGTTAATTTTAAAACCCCACACACACAACCACGCCGGGACGCACGCACGCACCACACACACACACACCACACACACACCCACCACACACCCACAACCCCACATACACACAAAAACGAACACACAACACACACACACACACACCCCCACACACACACACCAAAAAATGTGCGTGTAAGAGAGAGAGAGAGGGGGGGGGGGAGATGAGAGCAAGAGAGGGAAGGAAAATAACAAGTAAAAGGAGGAATGATTAGATACGTATCTTAAATGACCCCAACTCTCTGTCCCCTGTACTTTTTTTTTTTAAATTTTAAACCAAATAAGAAAACATCTTTCTACCCCTCATTCCTTTTGTCTTTTATTTTTCCCTTTCTTATCAGACCTCAAGACTTTAAATGCCGGGCGGAACGAACCCAAAACTTTTCTCCATGCGACCGCGTGACATTTTTTCATTTTCAGCCTTGTATTTTTTTTTTCTTTTTCCCCTTCTTTTTTCTGGCGGAAATTTTTCTTTTTTCTTGAGACTGAATTTTGGATTATCTTTTTCTTAGTATAAAAAAACTGTGGATATAAAATCAGAAATTACATATAAACCCGGGTTATCAATCGAAGTTTAATAAGAGTAAAGACCCGTTGTGGAAACAGATATTGAACAAAAAATTGCAAACCGTTGCATATAAAGCCTTTTAAAAAAAAATGAATGGCCTTATTCAGTTTAAATTTCTTTCACTCTCGCTCACACACTACCACATGGGTATTATACGTACCAGTGCATAAAAACGGAAGTGTTTTGTGACTCACGGACAAAATGCCGCAAAAATAGTAAATAACATAAAAAAAGGAAAAACATGATTTCAAAAACAAATATTAATTTTACACGAATTTTTCAATATGTAAATAAATCCTTACGACTTGAAGAGACTGCCCTGATATTAAGCCATAAAATTGCATGATCTAAATATAACCGGGGAAAAAAAGAATAAAAAAATAAATAAAATATACCTAGTTGCAAAAATCATCCTGTCAAGTTGCTGCATCGGGGGATTCAGTTAGCCCAATCAGAAAAGTTTTCCAAAACAGTCTCGTGTTCTAGTGTAAAAAAATCATTTTTTTTCCCCTTTTCCTGTGTGTGTTGGGTGGGGTTTTTTGTGTGTGTGTGTGTGTGTGTGTGTGTGGTTGGGGGGGTGTGGGTGTGCTCAAAATTATATATTAAATATATATAAATATATATAATATATTATAATATATATAATATTATTATATATTAAAATTTTACATATATATTATATTAAAAATATTTATAATATAATATATTATATAAATTATATATACATATTCCCTCCCCACCTTTCAAGCTTACAGGTCATTAGAACAGTTTCTCGGTTCGTAAAAAGCCGTCCCCACTTCAACGTGATCTGAATTCTCTCTGGAGTAATTCAAAATCCGCGTTTAAAGTAGATTAATTCATCCTCTTTTTTTTTTTTTTTTAATCATCCGGCCCTTTTCCCGGGTTTTTTTTCTTTCACTATCCATCTTTTTTTTTTTTTAAAAATTTTCTTTTTTTCTATTATTTATTTTTTATCTATCTATTCATCGGGTTTTTCTACATGTATGATCTATCAAACTAATTCCCTTTCCCTCGCCTTACTATTTTGTCTATCCCCCTTTTTTCCTTTTCTATCTATTATCCCAAAATATATAATAAAAAATATATATATATATTATATAAAATTTATATAATATATAAAATAATTTTAATATATAATTTTATATATATATAATATATATATATATATATTTTATATATATATATAATATAAAATATATATATATATATAATAAAAATATTTTATATATATATAAAATTTTATATATATTATTTTATATATTATATATATTTAATAATAATAAAATAAATTTTTAAAAAAAATATTCGATAAATAATTTATAATAATAAATTATTAATAAAAAAGAATGATAATAGATAAAAAATTTTAATAAATAGATAAAGATAATAAACATAAAAATATTTAAAAAAAGAAAACCAAATTTTTAAAATTAAAAAAAAAAAAAAATAATAATATAATTATTTAAAACCAAAATTTTAATTAATTTAAAAAAATTAATTAATTTAAATAAAATTTTTTACGAAGAAGAAAATTCTAACGTGTAAGGCGTTTAAAAGGTAGAGGGTAGTAAAACATTTAAAAATATATAATAATAAAAATAAATCATTTTAAAAAAAATAATAAAATAAAAATGGGATAAAAAAAAAAAATTTTAATAATTAAAAAAAAAAAATAGGGTATATAAATCTATTTAAAATTTTAATTATCCCGAAAACAACACAAAACCCACCAACCAAAAACCACACCAAACCAACAAACAACAAAGGAAAATTAAAATATTTTTTAATATAAAGATATTTAAATTTGATTTGGGGTTTAATGAAAATCAGATATTTAATATTATATTTTAAATATTATATT
>NW_023645640.1:0-8032 GCF_015228065.2 Penaeus monodon
AATGAAGTGATTATAACTAGACGGGTGTATTACAATATAATATGAATAATAAATGTAATTTAAGTAATAGTAAACGATGGTGTTTATAATATGGTGGTGAGATAATAAGATGATAATGATGATATATAAGATAATAACAATAATGTATGATATGATACAGAATTGGTAATAACAATAAGAAAACGCTTTTATAGACAAAGACTATATGTAAAAATGGTATTGTCATCGACATTACAGCAACCATCATTATCATCATCATCATGTTTTTTTGCATCAGTGGGATTGCAGTCTTTTATTGCGGGAAGTGGGAATAAATAATCTTTTAATAAGCATCTGACAAGTTAAACTAGACTCGAAAGCCCCAGTTGAGTCTGAAGTGAAACTGTGAATTCCCCTTTAAAGATTATTAAAGAAACTTTTAGTGCCCTTGGAATACATATTCATATTCTACACATGCACATAGTCCTCATCGTTATTTAAGTATTTTGACGATATTATACCTTTTAGTTCGAGCGAGGGCAGGCTTTCCGGATGCAAAATGTGCAACGAAAAATCCTTTGGTGTGAGATAAATATAGTTACACTTCACCTTACTGGCGCCACTAGTCAGTTCCACCGTCGTCATTGCAACCATCAATCTGAAACGCCCACTTAATTACGTCAAAGTCTTTAGAATCATGCAAACCCTGAGTGGTTGCATGGCAGAACTGACGTCACAGATTAAAGTTATCCGTACTGCAGTTCCGTGACTAAACATCTCAGACTGTCATAACATTACAAGGCCGCCGACTATACTTCATGACTTCATGGGTGACTATATTACTGTCATATGGATATAGTTGATTATGGTAATGCGGAATGACTGATGTTAGCATCTTCCAGGACACGATGTCATATTAAAGACATTTCATGTCACTCGTTTTGTGTTAAATGGCAATAGATATCTGGCAACTATCTGTTCCGGAGACAATGACAACCTCGCCAGAAATACTTATGATTACTTGGAGATAGAGAAAAATGAAAACGAAGTCTGTTATTTTATGCATATGTCTTGTAAACTGCCCGACCTACTTTGCATACTCGAGATGTATATCGTGTGGCATTTGTTTTGTTTTTGTTTTTTTCTCGGCTTCTCATTCGACTTCGTCTGCTGTTTTTTACCCATTTTTAAAAATCTTAATGGCTTCCTGAAATGTTTCTTGAGTTCTCCCTTTCAGAAGGTTTAACACACCACAACACCAAAACGCGCGCGCACGACACACAACACACACACACAACACCCACACACACCACCCCAAAACACACACACACACACCACACACACCCACACATACACACACAACACACACACACACACACACACGCGCACACACACCACACACACCACCCCACACACGCATATATAATTATATTATATATATAATATATAATTTTATATATATATATATATATATATATATTTAATATAGGGAGGGAGAGGGGGAAGGGGAAAGGGAGGGGGAGGGAGATAATTGGCGGCGGGAAAATCACAAAAATGCCCGTGATGTCTTTAATTAGGTTTTTATTTTATTTTTATATTTCATATCATTACCACTTCAACATGTGATATTATTATCTTATCAAAATTATCACGTTAGGTAACCCATAGTTTTCATGACTCTCATTATTCCTCAATGTATTCGCAATATAATAATACTTTCATTAAACGTTATAAATTTTTAAACATTTATCATTTTTTAAAATTACCAATATAAAATTTATTATAAATTTTCAAATGATATTTAAATATTTTTTAATATATTGATATATAAAGTATATATATATATATATAGATATAATATAATTATATATAATACATACATATATATATATATATATATATATATATATATTATATATATATTTATGTATTATTTTATTAATTTATTATATATATATATATTATATATATCATTATATATATATATATATATATATTAATTATATATATATATATTATATATATATATATTTATATTATATATATATTATATTTTGCAACATACCTACTTTCGTCTATTCCTTCAGATGAAGATGGATATCTCCGGAGATGGCTGGGGGGGGGGGTGACCTCGCCGTTGACCTTGGCATTGAAAGACTCGAGTTTAGAAGAGTATGAGATGTATGTTGGTGTAAGTTGTATGAGAGACAAACTTAAGAGGCACAGAGATAAAACACAGGGAAAGAGTGTGAGAGAGAGAAAAGAGAAGAAGAGAGAGAGAGAGAGAGGAGAGGGGAGAGGAGAGAGAGGAGAATGGAGAGGAGAGAAGAGAGAAAGGGGAGAGAGAGGGGAGAGAGAGAGAAGAGGGGGTGTAAGAATGTATGTATACATAAAAATCATAAGAAGTAGATGAAGAAGAGGAAGAAGAGGGAAGGAGAGGGGAGAGGGGAGAGGAGAGAGGGGGAGAGAAGAGAGAGGAGAGGGGAGAAGAGGGAATGAGGAGAGAAAAGAGAGATTCGAAGAAAAAGATGATGAAAGCAGAAAAACGGGCAGAAAAAAGCCGGGGGCCCCTTCCCCAAGGCGCCGAGGTTTACGGCGTTTGGGGGAAAGGAACCGGACGAAAGGCCGGGTGAGAAAGCTCGAGGAGCGCCGGAGATCGCCTTTAAAAAGGGAGGTCGTCCTGATGGCCTGTCTTGACACATGATAAGCGGGAACGACCAAACCGGGACGGTGAGCCACGGGGGAAGGGGTGCCCTCAAAGGAAGGTAAAGCTCCAAGCCATATGAAATTGGGGGGGGGGCGGTAGGTTGAATATTAAAAATACACGGGGATGGGGGAACCCAAAGCACCAAGAAAAGCCCCAAAAACAAAAACACACAGACCACCACACAACCCACAAAACACACACACACCACACACACACACACACAAACACACAACTCCCAAAACAACACCCGTGGTGTTTGGGGGTAATATGTATATATATATATATTATATATATATATATATATATATATATTATATATATATTATATATATATACATTGTATATATATATGGGGGGTATATATAATAAAAAAAAATATATATACAATATAAATATATAATAATATATATATCATATATATATATATTTTTATTTTAATTTTTTTTTTTTTTTTTTTTTTTTTTTTTTTTTTTTTTTTTTTTTTTTTTTACGGTAGTTCATGTCTGAGCCGCCGTGGTCACAGCATGATACTTAATTGTAGTTTTTTTTTTTTTTTTTTCCAGGGGTGGGAGGCCCCTCCTTGGGAGGGTGAAGGAAACTTGTATTTTCCCGGGGCCTTCCAGGAGACCTTGGTGTTACCTTTTAGGTACATTCTTATTTTCCCGGGAACAACGGCGGCCGGTGGCCAACCCTGCTGGGTAGGCACATCGAGTGACTTTCCCTCCAGGGCAACCGCGGCCTTTATAAAATTGAATAATTAATTAAATCTTGACCCAAATTCTAAACCATTAAAAAAAAAATTTTATATATATATATATATAAAATATAAAATATATATATATATATATATTTTATATTATATAAAATATATATAAAATAATATATATATATTATATATATAAAATTATATATATATATTATATATATATATAAATAAAAAATACATATATATAATATATAATATATATAATATATATATATATATATATATATTTTATATATATATATATTTTTTTAAGGAGGTTTTTATTTAAAACCCTTAAATAATATATATTTTATTTTTTATTTTATTTTATATATTAGGCCCCTTCCCTTTAACGGGGGAGTGGGGGTGGTACCTTTTTTTTTTTTTTAATTTTTCTCTTTTGGGTTGGAAGAACGATTGGTGGGCCCCATTTCCTTTTAGGAGGCCGGTGGTTTCCTTTTAAAGGGGTTAATCCCTCAATTCCGGGTTGCCGCACGTCTTGATGGTTTCCTTGGCCACCGGGCTGGTAGGGCTCATAAATTTTTTCTTAAAAAAGGGCGGTGGTTTGCCCCAATTCCGTTCCGCCGTGTTCTTTATGAGCCCACCTCTCCTTTTTCGGCCCCCGGCGGCCCTTGGGCCCCCAGGGTTTTATGCGGGCAATTGAGGTTGGTTCCTTGCCCCGGGCCCGGGGCTTTTTCCGGTACCCCCAACCCCGGGACTGATTGGCGGCTTGGCCCCAGTTTTGGAGCCCGGATTTAAACCTTGGCCCAAGGGCCCAAAGGGGTTATAACACCTCAAATATTTTTGGTTAATTGAGTGATTAAATAAATCCCAAATATATATAGTATATAATATAATATATATATATTTATATATATATTATATATAATAATAAAAATATTATATATGATATATATATATATATTATATATATATATATATATATATATAATATATATATATATAATATATTTTTTTATTTAAATCTTGTAAATAATATATAATAAACAAAAAATAAACAAAATAAAAAGTTATATATAATATTATAATATATATATATAAAAAAAAAACAAAAAAAAAATATATTATATATATATATAAAATAATTATATATATATATATATATATTATATATATATATATATAGATATATAATATATATATATATATATATATATAATTATATATATATATAGTGTGTGTGTGTGTATATATGTATATATTATATATATATATATATATATATATATATATATAAAATAATATATATATATATTATATATATTTTTTTTTTTTTTTTTTTTTTTTTTTTTTTTTTTTTTTCAACAGCCATTCATTCCACTTGCAGGACACAGGCCTCTCTAAATTCACTACTGAGAGGTTATATATGGCAGTGCCACCCTTGCCTGTTTGGGATGCCCTCCAATCAACCGCGGGTTTTTGCCCCGGCGGTGACTTTCCCCTACGACACTTGCGTTGACTTTCAAGGCAATATGTCGCTTTTCAGAGGGCATCGAGGTGAAGTTCCTTGCCAAGGGAACAACGCGCGGCCGGTGACTCGAACCCTCGAACTCAGAGCTCTAACCACTCGGCCACCACGGCCTTTTATATTATATATATATAAAATATATATAAAATAATAATATATATATATAATATTATATATATATATGTTGTGTGTTGGGGTGTGTGTTGGTGGGGGTGTGTGGGTGTGTGTGTGTGTGTTGTGTGTTGTGTTTGTTATGTGTGTGTGTGTGTTGTGGTATGTGTGGTTTGTTGGTGTGTTTTGTGTGGGTGTGGGTGTGGGTTGTGTATATACATATATAATATATAATATATATATTTTATAATATATTATATATATAATATATATATATAATAATATATATATTTGTGTGTGTGTGTGTGTTGGTGTGTTGTGTGTGTGGTGTGTGTGTGTGTGGTGTGGTGTGTGTGTGTTGTTGTGGGCGTGTGTGTCAAGGTAGAGACTGAAACCCAAAAATTTTCTTTTCATTTGCTCAACTAAAATGGCGTTGTCAAGACTACTTATGCGATGTTCATTAATTTTCAAATTCCTTTAAACCCCCCTGGGCCAAACGCTTAAGAAAACGAATGTACAAAAACCCCATGCAAAAACGTAAGAAGCACAGACACAAACAAACATCAAAAAAGTAAAACCTAAATTTGTTTATATGGTCCTCCCACTTCCCCCTTTGTTAAACGTGATAAAAAGATCTAAATAGATAGATGATAACAAATAATAAAATACGATGATAGACGAAAATAATAATAATAGATAATAGATAGATGATGAGAGGAGAGAGAGGAAAAGGGGAAGAGAGGGGAAGAAAAGAGAGGAGACAGACAGAGAGAGAAAAACGACAGAGACATAAGATTATGCAATTTTCGTCAGTATTGTTTTTACCCGGGTTAAAGCTCGCCCCCTTTTTTTTGTAAGGGAAAAAGCCTGTGCTTTAAAATAGAGTCAAGGTGTAAGTGAAACTCCTCATACTCATATATATATATATATATATATATATAAAATATATATTATATTTATTTTATATATAATATATATAATATATAATATATATATTATATATATATTATTAAAAATTTAAAATATATATAATAATATATATAATATTTTATTTATATATATCTATATTAAAATTATATATATTTTATATATTATATATATATTATATAATTTTCTATATATATAATATATATTTTATATATATATATATATATATTTATATATATATATATATATATATTATATATTATTTTAATTATATATAATAAAATTATTATTATATTTATTTTATATTTATATGAGTATGAGGATTTTCACTTAAAACCCCTTACCTTTTTTTTAAAAAGGGGCACAGGCTTTTTCCCTTTAAAAAAAAACCCCCAAAAGGGGCGATTTTTAAACCCTGGTAAAAACAATACTGAGGGAAAATTGCAAAATCAAATATGATCTCTGTCTTCTCTCTCTCTCTCTGTCTGTCTCTCTCTCTCTCTCTCTCTCTCTCTCTCTCTCTCTCTCTCCCCTTTTCTATCTTCTATCAAACTATCTATCTATCTATCTATTTTTCTGTCTATCTATCTTTTTTTCATCTATCTGTTATCTCCCAAAATCTATCTTAGTTCTTTTTATCACGATTAACAAAGGGAAGTGGGGCCCCTTAAACAAAATTAGTGTATTATTTTTAAATTTTGATGTTTGTTTTGTTCTTTTGCTTCTCAAACTTTTTTTGGCATGGTTTTTTGTACTTCGTATTTTTAACTTTTCTCAGGCAGAGGGTAAAGCGTAATTTTCAAAATTTAAAGAACATCGCATAAGTATTTTTGACAACTGCCCGTTTTTGTTGAGCAAATCAAAGAAAATGTTTTTGGTTTCATCTCTAGGCCCTTTACCCACACACGCACACACAAAACACAAAACACACACCACACCACACACCACACACACACACACACACACCACACACAACACACACACACACACTAATTTTAATATAATTTTATATATATATTATATATATATATTTATAATATATTTTAAAATATATATATATTTTATATGTATATAAAACACACCCCATCCCACCCACAAAACACCACCACCCACACACACACATACCACACACACACAACCCCACATACACACACACAAAACACACCACACACACACACCCACACACACACACACACACCCACACACCCCCACACAAAACACACATATATATATATATATAAAATATTATATTATATAATATTTTATATATATATATATATATTATATATTAAAGGGCCCTGGGGGCCCAGTGGTTAGAGCATCTGAGTTTTTGAGGGTTCCCAGTCCCGGCCGGCGCGTTGTTTTTTTTGGGCCCAAAGGGAAATTCACCTCGATTGCCCTCCTAAAAAGCGACATATTCCTTTAGAAGTAAACGCAAGTGTCTAGGGGAAAATCCCGCCGTGGCACAACCGCGGGGTTTATTTTGGGGAAAGGGGATCCAAACACAAGGGGGGCACTGCCATATATAAACCCCCTCATAGTGAAATTTAGAAGGCCCCTTTTCCTGCGTGGGTGAATGGCTGTTTGAAAAAAAAAAAAAAAAAAAAAAAAAAAAAAAAAAAAATATATATATATATAATATATTAAAATTAATATTTTATATATATTATATATATTATATATATATAAATATATCATATATACACACACACAAAACTCAAAAATATTTTATATATATAATATATATATATATCTTTTATATTATATATATACATATTTTTATAAAATTTTATTTATATTTTTAAATATAAAAAATATATATTTAAATTATATTATATTTTATATATATTTTATTTATAAATATATAAAATTAAAATATAATTTAAAAATATTTATATATATATATTTATATATATATATATATGTTTTTTTAATATTTTTAAAAAAATATATATATATAATATTTTATATCAAAAAAAAAAAAAAAAAATATATATATTTTTTATATTTTTTATAAAAATATATATATTTTATTATATTTATTAAAAATTTAATATAATATATATATATATAT
>NW_023645641.1:0-35000 GCF_015228065.2 Penaeus monodon
CACAAAAGCTAATCATTATTTGTCGGGGGCCCTTTTTAAATTATTTTATCATCATTGCCCCATCTTTATAATGATCATGACCCTTATCATTTTTCTTTATCTCATTTATCTTATCAAACCCCTCTTATATCTTTATATTTTTTAAGGAATTTTTAATTATTAATTATTATAGTTTTTATTTTCCATTTTTGTTGGGATGCTGTTATTGTTACTTTCATTTTCAGAAATTATTATTAAAACTACCTCCCTAAACCAGGACTCGAATTTAGGCCCACTCCGGGTGGGAAAACCCGGGAGGCCGGGGGGCTAAACCAGCACCCCTAGGGTTTTTAATACCCGGAGTAAATTTGGGGTTTCGATTTCCGGGTAGGGAGTTTTGTTATTTTCGAAAAATGGGCATTGCTTTTTCCCATTTTTCCAGTTATTATAATATAATTTCAATTCCAAAATCATTTCCATCTTTTGGGATTATTTTTATTATTAATTTTTAAAATTATTACTTAACTTTAATTATTTTATCATATTATTGCATTAGTTTTTATTTTATTTTTTCTTTCATATCATCACAAAGCATATAACTGCAACTATCACTATTTTAAAAATTTATTCCCTTTTAAATTTCTCCTAATTATCATTTCCTTACTAGCAAAATTATGAATATAAATTCTTCTATTTCATTCTATTATTCTTTTTAAATTTGGCAATTATTGCACTATTTACCTTTAATTTTTTATTTTTATTACATTATCGTCTTTATCATTTTTATTATCTTATTTTATCAATTTTTATTATTATCTCACTTTTTTCCTTTATCATTATCTTTATTATCATGGGGGGTTTTATCCTTGTCATTTTTCTTTTAATTATCATTATCATAATTATCCCAAATACTTTGTTTTTGTTTACTTTTTATTCCCATTATAAAAAAAATTCAAAGGGCCTTTGTCATTTAATTTTTTGGTTTATCATCTTTGTTATTTTATTTCAATAGTTTTTTATTACTACATTATCTTTTATTATTATTTTTTATACTCATCTTTAATTTTTATTCTTTTTTTTTTACTAATATTTTTTAAAAATGTTTATAATATTATTAAACCCTTATTGTTTTTAAATTACTGTTATTTTTAAAACTTTAAATATTTTTATTGTAGTGTGGGCTCCGCACTCGCCAAATCGCCAATTTCGCCAGGACTGAATCACCCCGGGCTCCCGTTGTGGAGGGGGTGCAAACCATACCACAGCCGCCACGCGGTATTTTTCCCCGAGGAGCCTGCGTCCTGCATTATTTTATATAATTATAAAATATATATATATATATATTTAATTTATATATTTATATAATATATTTTATATTTTTAATATATATTTTTTGTAATATTAATAATATTTATTTAATAAAAATTATATATATATATATATATATTTTATATATTTATTACTATATATTTGTATAAATAAAAATTATTTTTATATATTTTAAAATATATATTTTTAATATATATATATATATAATTTTTTAAAAATATATTATTTATATATTTTAAAATTTATTTAAATAATAAATTAGGTTATATATATATATAATATAATATTATATTAATAATATTTTTTTTTTTATTATAATATTTTTATTTGTATAAATATATATATATATATATATAAATATATATATTAATATATAAAATATATATATTATATTTTATAAAAATATATATAATAATATATGTTTTATATATATAAAATATATATATATATTAATTTTTATATATAAATATATATTTTAATAAAAAAGTGTAAAATATAAATATAATTTTATAAAATATATATTAAAATTTAAAAAATTAAATGTGTAAAATTTTTATTTTAATATATATTTTTAAATTTTAATATATATATATTTGTATTTTTTTAAATTTAGGTAAATTTTAAAAATATATATTTTTATATTTTAAAAATATCTTAATATATAAATAAAATTTATATATATATTAATATATATAATTATTATATATATTTAAAATTTTATATATATACATATTTTTAAATTTTTTATTTTTTTATATATACTTAATAAAATTTTTATACATCTATTTTTTTTTTAAATTTATATATAAAATATTTTATTTATTATATTAAAATATATATAAATAAAATTTTAAAATATATATAAAATTATATTTTATTTTTTTTCATATATTATCTATATATATTAATATTATATATTATATTTAATATAAATATAATTTTAATAATAAACATTTTAATAAAATATAATATTATAAATTATATATAATATTATAAATATATAAAATATATATTCATCATCATCAACAAGGGGCAAACGCCGACGGGGGCGCAAGGCCGCATCCCCCCTTCGTTTCCAGCCACGGGGACCCCTCGAGGGAGTCCCCAGGCAGGCCCCGGCCCACCTCTATTTTCCTCGCGCCCGGGCCCTCGCGGGGCTCCCCCAAGCCAGCCCTCCTAGGACGCCCCACGGGTTCCTCCACCCAGGGTTGTCCGCGGGAGAGACAACCTAGGGGCCCGGGTCGTCCATAGGGAGGCGAGCTAGGTGGCCATATACCTGAGTTGGCGATCCCGGTTTAAATGAATTAACAGGCCCCAATCCCAGTCTCAGGGTTGAAACCCGGGGGTTTTGGAAAAACGTGGTCCTCCCAAAACGGGTATCCAAGGACCCGGGCGAAGGGACTGTTTACAAAAGGCTCAAGGCAGAACCCCAAGGCATGGATAGCGTCCAGGTTTCGCTTCCATAGAGCAAAACTGGGATTTAAAAGGGCCCTTTGAAGAAAAACCCCGCTTGGCCCTTCTGCATAGGTCCCCCGACATCCCCCAAACGCCTTGTTGATCGATTTCAGGCTAGTTCCCCAGAAAAATCCGTTACTGATTCCCCTGTCTGAAAACCCCAGAGATATGGCTACCCAAACCAAGGTTGTAAAACTTTCTTTGACTTCAACGTCCCGCCGCAAGCATGGATCGACTGAACGGGTTCCCCTAACGGGCCCCAAAATTCCTAAATCTTGGTTTTGGGTCCAGGGGGACCCTGGGCCTAGGGGTTTCCCCCTTCTTTGCTAAAGCATCAAAAACCCAAAACAATTTACCCCCGGGACTAGATAGGATGGAAACATCGCCGGAAAATAAAGGGGCCCCGAGCCCTTTAATTTTTCTAGTTTTTGGGGCCCCGCACTGACTTTGGTAGTAGCTGGCCCCCATTATCCAGTCCATGCAAGTTTTGAAAGTGGGGGCAAGGACAAGCCTTCCCTCCCCCCTGAATTAACAGGGAAAAGTTTGACAAACCCCCCCCACACTTTACAGCCTTTTAGTACCCGGTAGAGGTTTCTATCAGGCCAATAATCTGTGTTGGAAAATTTCCCCCAGCCTCAGGATTCCCAAAGCGATTCCCCATTTCCCCGAGTTTAAACGCTTTCTTTAGGTCGATGTGGGCAAGGGAAACCCCCACCAAAAATCCCGACGGGTTCCACCAAATTTCCGAAGTTTCTAGTATACGGTTTTTGTGGGCTTGCCCCGGATTTAAACCGACTGCCCCGGTTTTCTGGTTTCCTCAGTAGGTGGGTTTCGGATCGTTTCAGAAAAAATTTGGGGGGAGAACCTTTTCCTGGTATGTGAGCAGTGTAAGCCACGGGATTTTTTACAGGTCCCATCGATCCCCTTTCCCCCCCCAAAAGAGGGATGACCACGCCCCCAGCAGGTTTAGGGGGAATGGTACCAGACTGCCCCAAAGGGAGTCAGGACGTATGCACCCCGAGCCATAGGTTTACCCCCCCCCCCTTTTTTTAGTTCAGCAGGGATTCACCTATGCCTGCAGCTTTCCCAAAAATCTTTCCCCTTTGGAAAACGCCAGCCCCCAACCCTATTTAGGGTTTGGAGGTTCCTCGTGATGGGGGGGTCCCGGAAAAGGCAACTGAGACATCGCTTGCATCCAAATAACTGTTGGAGGGTTTCCCCCTGGTTTCAACTGTTCAAAAAAACTCAGCCCAACGTTTACCGGGAACCCCCAAAATGATCTGAGATGATCCGTCCATCCCCTGATAGGGCTTCAATCCTCTGGAGGGGGCTTAGGTTCAGTTTTCTCCGGCTTGGGAGGAGGGCGAAGGTCCCTTTTTTAAGAAAAAGGCCTTTGAACCCCCAGCAAGGGTTCTGATGAACTGGCCTTGGCCCTTTCAGCAGGTCCCGGAAACCTACGCACCAAAGGAAAAACGCAAGACTTGAATTTCCCCTTCAGCCGACCCTTTCACACGCTTTTGGCCTCTAAGTCTCCCCGGGAGATGGATTTTGCCATGTCCCTTTTTCGTACGCCCAAAAGGACTCCTGAAGGGTGCTTCGAGTGTTACGCCTTTTAAGGACTTTCCACAAAAGCAAAATGGGTCCCTCAGGTTGTTTTTTTTTTGTGAGTCGGGCAGGGGACTGGTGGCGCCCCGGGCACCTCCTCCTCCCTTTTGGGCTGTCCAAGTGAAAACCCCCTTTTGGGTGGCCACTGGAGGGGGACGGGGAATTTTTGAAGGGACCCGAGGGGTGCCACAAGCGGCCCATGGTTCCCTGGGGGGGGGGCAGAATCAGCCTCCCGGGAAACCCCGCAGTTTCTTGGAGGGTCCCCAAACGCGTTTCGCAAGAATGTGGCCCTCTCCTTTGGCCCCCCTTACCCGTATCCGTACCAAGTCCAACAAAAACGAGTTGGAGGCTGGGCCCGGGGGCCCCGAGATCCTCATTTTTTGGGACCTAGCAAAATCCCCGGGGAAGGAGGCTATTCTCGCTGTGGGGTCCCCCGACCATGGGGGCCGACCCAAAATCTCGTAGCCAAACTCGGTTTTTCGCCGGATACCGCAAATTGGGAACGCCCAAACAATTTCGAATGTCCGCCGGGGGGAATCGCTGCCAAAAGAGCGAGTTTTTGGCCCTAGGAAAAGCCTTTTTTTTCCATCGGTTTTGTACATCGGGGAGGAGCGAACCCGCAATAAGAGAAAAAAGCCAAAAAAACCCTGCTTCAGTTCCAAACCATGAAAAACCCCATCAAAACCCTGGGACCTCGACTACCGCAGGGTTAAGTCGAATTTGGGGATGGCTATGGTAAAAACCGGAGGTGGTGGGCCCTCGCTTTCGGCCCGCCAAATAGTAGGGAACCACCCCACTGATTGTGGGCCCCTACCAGGGCTTCCCCAACCCCTGAGAAGGGGAGCCACCCCCAACCCCTCGCTTCAAATTCCCGCCATGCAGAGGTAAAAAGCTTTATCCTGCCACAAGGGCCCGGGTGTTCCAAGCGCCTACCCGGAAACAAAGCCTGAGGTTAAGCCTCGGGGGTCACTTTGGGTGCACGCCACCCCGCCCCCCGCCAAAAACAGCCCCAAATAAAGGGGGTAATTTTTTTTGACCGAAAAAAGACAATTTCCCCTGAAACCCGGTTTTTTTTATTTTTTCCCAAATTTTCCCGTTCTTTTCCTCGGCGACGTCTTTAAAGTGTCATGGTGACGCCTGAAGGGGTGTTTTCTCACATAGCTTTTTTTCTTTTTCAGGAAGTTTGGGGTTTTTTGCTTTTCTAATCGGGCTAAATTTTTGGGGAAATCATTTGAATTTTTCTTCTTTTTGGGGCCGTGCGTGGGCCATAGGGGGCCAAAAATCGGTCCCGAATGCGGGCCGGACTTCGGGTTTTAATTCTGTCCTGCTTTCAGTTTTGGGTTTGACTTGTGCTCTCTCCGGATTTTCCCGCTTTCTGGGAGGATTTGGGGATTTTTTATTTTTTGGGGGGTTTTTTTTTTTTTGAAAAGGGGGGAAAAAGGGAGGGGAAAAAAGGGAAAAAAGGGGGGGGGTTTTTTTTTTTTTTTTTTTTTTTTTTTTTTTTTTTTTTTTTTTTGGGTGGGGGGGGGGGGGGGGGGGGGGGAGGGGGGGGGGGGGGGGGGGGGGGGTTTTTATTTGGGGTTTGGGAACCCGCTGTTTAAGGGCCGGGGCCCTTTAAAGGTGTACTTTCATTAGTAAAGCGCCAAAGTTTAAAGTAGTCCCCTAAATCCATTTTTTAACAAAAAACCTATTAGGTCCTCCCGCTGTTACCTTATTTTAAAACCCATGGGGGGAACCCCCTTAATCTTTTCCCTTTAAATTAGTTAACATTTGGGGGACCCTTTTTCCAACCCCCCTTAAAAACGGTTTTTAAAAATTTTTCTCGGTTTTAAAAATTTTTCCTAAAAATTTAGTTTAGGCAGCTCCTTCTAAAAAACTTAAATTTTTGGTTTTTTCCCCCATTCCCCCGCGTAAACTTTTGGGGCCTTTCCCTTTATAAAATTTTTTTGTATTTCTTTTATGTTTTTAACCCCCAAAATCCCGTAGAAAGTTTTTCCCGCATTTCTTTTCCAAAACGGTTTAAACTATTTGGGTTGGCGATTTAATAAAAAGCTTAAAACCCCCCTGGGTTCCCCTTTTAAAACCCCAAGGGGGGGGAAGAAAATTTTTGGGGGCCCCATTTTCTTTTAAATTTTGTTAACAACGGTCGGTTTTTATTTCTTTTGCTTTAACCCGCATAAACGTGAAACACCCCTCTTTAAATTCCCCTTTCCCTTTTTTTTAAAAATCTAAAACCCACGGTTTTCCCAAGGGGGGGGCAAACTTGCTTTCTTTAAAAATTTTTTTTCAGAGTTTTTTTTTCCCCAAAAAAAAGAAAGGTTGGCCCAAATAAAATCAAATTCTCAAAACCATGGTCTCCTGAAAAATTTTTTTATTTTATTATCTTAAACCCCCCCCAAAATTGTTAAATCTAGATAATCACATACATTCCCAAGTTATCTATCACATAAACTAAAAAGAAAAAAAATGAATTAAATTGGTCACCTTTTCCCCTTTTCAAACAAATTAACCAAAAAATAATTTAAATTTTTGGGGTTCCCTTTTTTTAATTTTTTTTCACACAACCCCTTACCTTTAAAATTTTTCAATTACGATCCCAAAATTCAAAAATCTTAATTTTTTCCCCTTTTTTTTATAAAAAATTTACATACGTTTTTCAACATTTCCCACCTTTTTTTTAAAAAGGGGGGTTATTAGGTTATCTTAAACTTTCCCAACAATTTTTTTCCAATAAAAATTTACATTTTTGACCCCCTAATCCATTTTTTAATTTTCAGGATCAATCCCCCAAAAAAAAAAAAAAAAAAAAAAAAAAAAAAAAAAAGGGGGGGGGGAAACTTTTTTTTTTTCCCCCAAACATCAAAACTTATCAAACAAAACAAAAAAAAAATCACCAAGCAAAAAAAAAAAAAAAACGAAAAAAACGCCCCGCCCCCCCCCCAAACATCCCCCATAATTGATAATTTTGGTTTTGTTTTTTTTTCAAAAAAATTTTTTTTTTATTAATATTTTTAAATAAAACATTAAATAATTTGTTCCTATTATGTTAAAAAGGTTTTTAAAAGAGAATTTCTTTAAAAAAAAAATAATTTTTGACCCTACCTCTTAAATTTATACAATCGCCTTTTTATTTTTTTATAAACCCAAAATTTAACCACACAATCTATCTCCCCCCAATAAACACACCACCCATTTTTTGTTTTTTTTTTTTATTGTTTTAAATTTTTTAAAAATTTTTTATTTTAAATAAAAAAATTAACTTTTTAAATTTATTATTCTTTTTTAATTAATTTTATTTTTTCAAAAATTTATTTTTTAAAATTTTATTTTTTCCCCCTTTTTACCCATACATTTTTGATAATTTATTTTTATAACAAAATTTCCCTATTTTTATCTTAATTTTAATTAAGTTTAAAAATTTTTTTATTTTTTTAATTTTCATTTTTAAAATCCTCTCTTTTTTTTAAATCTTTTTTTTCTTTAAAACAAAATTACTAATTACTTTTTGGTAAAAAAAAAAAGATTTTTTTTAATTAAAAAATTTTTTAAATTTTATTTTATTTTTAAAAAATTTTAAAACAACATTAAAAAAATTTAAAGGAAAAAATTCCCTTTTGATTAACCTTTTTTTTTTTCCAGGAATTTTTAAAAAAAAGAACCAGAAAAAAATTTAAGAAAGGTTTTAAATTTTTTTTTTTTTTTTTTTTTTTTTTTTTTTTAATTAGAAAAAAAAAAAAAGATAAAAAAAGAAAAAATAAGAATAATTTTAACAAAACAAAAAAAAAAAAATTTGGGAAATTTTTAAGAAAGGGTTATATAATAAAAAAAAAAAAATTGTATTAAATTAGAATTTTTTGTAAAAAATGAAGTAATAAAAATTAAAAAAATGAATAATAAAAAATAATAAAAAAATAAGAAAAAAATGATTCTTATAAAAATAAAAAAAAAATAAAAAAAATAAAAAATTTTAAATTTTTTTTTTTTTTTTTTTTAATAAAAAAAAAAAAGAAAAAAAAACAAAAAAAATGAATGAAATAATATAAAAAATAAGGGTAAAAAAAACCAATAATAAAAATAAAAATAAAATAGGAAAAACAAAAGGGGATTTTTAAAAAATAAAAAAATAATATAATATTAAATAAAATAAAAAAAAAAATGATTTTTGGGATGGTAAAAATAAAATAATTATAAAAAATAAATAGGGAATAAAAAAATAAAATAAAGGGGATAATAATAAAATAAAATAAAGATAAAAACAATAATAAAAAATAAAAGGAAATCCTTAATTTTATATTAAAAAAGGAAAATATTAATAAAAATAAAAAATTAACAATATAAAACAATTTATTAATAGGTGGGAAATAAAATTTAAAATATTATGAAATTAAAAAAAAGTGATAGGGGTAATAAAAATAATATAATAAAGAAATACCAAAAAACAAATAAAAAATAAAATAATAATAATAAAATAAAAATAAGAAAGAAAATAAAAAAAATACTACAATAAAAAATTTAAAATTAAAAATTTAATAATAAAAAATCAAAAAATTTAAAATATAAAATTTTATAAAACAATTTAAATATAATAATAAAATTAAAATAAAAAATTTAATAAAAACATAAAAAAAATAATAATAATATAAAAAATATTTTTTTTTAATAAAATGATAATATCTATAATGGTAAAATATATGACATAAAATAAAATTAAAATATGATAATAAAAAAAATTTATTATATAACGATAAGAAAAATAATGTTAAAGAAATGTAAGAAAGAAAAAATGTAATGATATGATAATAATTAAAAAATATAATAATAATATAAAATAAATAAATGATAATAAAATATAATATAATAATAATTTAAAATAATAAAATTTATTTTATTATTATTATTATTAATATTAAATTATTAAAAAAAAATTAAAAATTAAATTAAAAATTTTTAAAATTAAAAAAATTATTAAAAATTAAAAATTATTAAAAATATTATTATTATTATTTATATTATTATTTTTAAAATAATTGAAAATAAATAATAAATAATTTATATAATAATAAAATATAATTAAAAAATAATAATAATATGAAATAAAAAATAATAATAAATATAATAGATATAAAATAACACGCAGTAATAAAAATAAAAATATATAGTAAAAATAATAATAATAATGACAAAAAATAAAAACAACAATGAAATAACAACAGCAACAAAAAAATGATATCAGTAACAAAAAAACAAAAAAACAACATGATGATAAATAGTAATAAAAAAAATAATGAAAAAATACAAAAAAATGATAGGGAACAGTACGAAAAAAACATTTTGAAAAAAACGAATTAAAAACGAAAAAAGGAAAATAAACCAGGGCCCTACTGAAGAAAAAAAAGGCCCCAACCGGGAAAAAAAGGGCACTATCGCCTGGAGTTATATTCGCAACCTTTTTTCTCACCCCACGTTGGCAACAAACACCTTAAAATGCACAAAGTAAAACTTTTGAAAGGGAGGGTTGTTCTGAATACCACCTGAGTTCGTTTTTTTTACGGAACAAAAACCCTTTCCCATTAATTCGCGGATAAGGTATTACCAGGCTTTGTAAACGAAAAAAAAGATTTTGTTTCCGGGACTTAGAAAGCGTACTTTTTACTCCAAGAAAAAAGTTACGTGGGGGCCCCTAACACTTCTATCATGAGGAAAAAAGTTTTTCCCCCTCTCTTTTTTTATTCCCTCTCCCCTCTTTTTCTTTCCTCTCTGTATTCTCTATTTATCCATCTATCTTTCCTTCTTACCCTTTTTTCTTACTTTCCCCCCTCTTTACCTTCCCTTTTTTCATTATTATCATTTCATCATTATTAAGTTTTTTGTTACTATTTTCATTTTTCATTATTATTATTCCATCATACCCTATTATTATTCTAGTTGTCATTTTATTTTCATTAAAAAATTCACATCATCAACATCATAATTCATCTCAGCAGCGCAGAGAAGCAGCACGATCACCATAAATAATTTGCTGTTTTGTCATTGTTATTAACATTATCATTAACTTTATCATACTTTTGTTATGTGCTTTTTTCTACCATTACTACATCTACCATAGAATGGGGTAATTACTGAGTAGCATATTTTTAAAACCATTATATTTCTCAACTGGATCCACTCCTTTTTATCCCATGACATTTTAATCTAAATTGAATTTCAAATTCTATTTTCTATCGAATTTTTTAAAAACGCAGTGTAAACTAATTAAGTTTAACAATTTGGTTTAGACAATCTGTTTTGAAAAGCGGTTTTTTTTTTTATTTGAAAAACTTTTTTCTCGAAAACGGGAAATTTTTGTCTATTGGGGTGGGGAAAAAATGAAAAAAAATAAAAAAAAAAACTTGAAAATACTTTTTACAGAAAATTTAAAATAAGAATAAAAAGATAAAAACCTTAAGTAATTCTTTTTACAGGATTAAAAAAAATGAAGGCGGGGAAAAAGGAAAGGGAAAGGCAAGAGATTTTTTTTTAAAAAAAAGGAAGAAAAAAGAAAGATTATAAAAAACGGGCAAAAAGTCTATATTTTCCTTTTTTATCCCTCTGTCATCGCCCTTTATCTGTCTATTATTTATCATCGTGCTAGGGAATGTTTTTTTGTGGGGGTGTTTTTGTGTGTGTGTGTGTGTGTGTGTGTGTGTTTGTTGTGTGTGTGTGTGTGTGTTGGTGTGTGCATATGTGTGGTATAAGGTTTTATTTTTAGCTACGTTTGAAGGGAATTTAATTTTCAAATCAAGGAAAGTTTTTCCTTTCATTTTTTTTTCGCATCGCGTAAGTATGCACTAAAAAAATAGATTTTTGATATCAACTTTTAAAAAAAATTTTTACAGTGTGGGGGGGCGACTGCACTCTCACCTGCACACAATACACCTCGCCCCCTTAAAAACAAAAGGAAAAAGGTATCTGAAAAATTTCCCCAAGGGTTTAAGAATGGTCCCCTTTTTGTGATCTGGCTAAAATGGGACTAAAGTTGGAGCTTAAATGTAAAAGGGGGAATCCTTCTCACTTGACCAGAACTAGAAGCAAGTTCTCGAGCAATTTGGCCGAGTCGGAAAAGGGCGGCCGGGGAGTCATCTAAACGGAACGCAGGCGGGGGATCGACGCTTTTAATCGACTTTTAGTTTTAAAATGTGAAAAGAGGTGGTGAGGGGGGAAGGGGGGGGAGGGAAGGAAGAAAAAGAAGAGGAAAAGGAAATATAATGGAAAAATAAATAGGAAGAAGAGAGCACAAGTAAAAATAAAAAAAGGGGGGGGGGGTAAAAATCAAAAAAGGAGAAAGGGAGTGAAGAGAAAAAACAGAAAAAAAAGGAATTAGCTAAAAATTTAAATATAAAAAAAAAAGGGAGAAAAAAAAAACAAAATTTTTTTTTTAAAGGATTTTGGCCGGTGGTAGAGATTAAGAGTTTTCAAAATTTATCTTTTTTATCGGGTGGGGCCCCTTTTCCCCGGGGTGTTTTTTTACTTTTGGGTTCATTTCTCTTTTTATCGGGTTGGGCCCCAAACCTTTCCCAAAGGGGCTGTATTTTAGAAAATTTCCTTGCCGGGGAAAAACCCCCCGGCCCGGTCCCCCCCTGTCTTGGTAAGTTTGAGGGGTTCTCCAGGCAGCGCGGCCTTTAATTTTAAATAATTTTATTTATTATTTTAAATTAAATTTTAAAAATTTTATATATATAATATTTTATATATATATATATATAATTATTTTATTTTATATATATATATATATTATATAATTTTAATTTTAAAATTATTAAAATTTATATAATATTATATATTATTATATATATATATTATTATATATTTCATTTATATATTATTCTTATATATTTTATATATATTTTATAATATATATATACTAATATTATCTATATAAAAATATATATACTGTCACAGCACATGGAATCCATTCATCCCCGTTTTTGACGATTAAAGCCAACTTCAAAACAGAACGTATTTAGATTTATGCTCGGTTCCCCGGGCAGTGCGCGGGGAATAAGTGATTCTTCCCATAACGCCGCCCAACGGAGTGATGGCGTTCGCGGGGACGCAATCAATGGGGGCGGTTTAAAAGCACAGAGCAGTTTTTTTAAGCCCTTTGCGAAAAATGGGAAACTGGAACCCCCTTGTGGTTAGTGCTTTTTCGGAAAACTCCAAAAAATTAAAATTTTGAAAAAAAAAGGAGAAAGAGATAGCAAATTTGCTGATCTGTGATCCATCACTAAAATTGAATGCTATATAAAGTAATATACTTACTTTTAAACTCCATATACCAAAAACATCCATACAAGACCTCACGCAAACGCACACGCATATATTCACAGTTGTGTGGGTGTGTGGTGTGGGTGGTTAAAAAAAAAAACCCACACACCCCAGGCACACGTGTGTGTGTGTTTTTTTTTAATATTTTATAATTAATTATTATAATAAATATAAAATTTTAATTTTAAAAATTTCACAAAAAAACGTGGAAAAATGGGACCCTACACGTACTCACTCCAAAAGCATCACAACAAAAAAATACAATTAAAAATATGCGTGACCACGGGGTCAGACAGAACCTACCGTTAAAAGAAAAAGATGCATGTATGAGTATTGTGTGCGTGTATTTGGTGTGTGTTGCATGTATGAGATGTATGTATGTATGCATGGGGGTTTTTTTTTTGTTTTGTATAAAAATTTTATAAAAATAAAATATAATAATATATATAATATATATATATATATATTATATATATTAATGGGTTGTTGCATACACCACACACTCCAACCAGTTTATATTATATATAAAATATTATATATATATAAAATATAATATAATATATATAATATAATTATATTTAATATTTGTATATATTTTAAAAAATTTCTATATAAATATATAAAAAATAAAAATATATTATTTATATATATTCCAAAAATAATAAACATAATCCCCAATAAGAAAAACCATCCTACACAATACATACTTTAACAAAAACCCAACATGAAACAACAACCCAACATCCCTTTTAAAAAATTACCTAATTTGGGGGGGGAACAAAATAAAAAAAAAAAAAAATATATTATAAATATATAAAATAAAATTATTATTTTTTAATACCAAATATATATATATTTTTAAATTTTATATATAAAAAATATATATATATAATATATATAATATTTTTAAATTATTTTTATTATATATATATATATTTTATATATTATATATATATATTTATAATATATTATATATAAATTTTCTGTTTTGTCACAAGATGATTGGGGCATTCACAACTGCGACAAATAAACTTTCGCCTGATTAGGCTTTTTTTGTTTGTTAACTTTTCCTATGTATCTTTTTTAGTAAATACTTTCTTTTTTAATTATAAAATTTCACTGTCACTTAGGGTTCAGTCGATGTTTACCCATCAGTAACTAATTTTACCTGGTTTTTCAATTTAGGTTTAACACTTCTTCATGAAACGTTAAAAAAAAACGACGTTTTCATATGCGCCAAGGAGAGGGGAAGCGGGGAAAAAGGATAAGGGGATATGCCCCTTTAAAAAATGTTTTTTAGAAAAGAATAAAGGGGTTTTGTTTTAAAAATACAGATGCCAGCAGGGTTTGGGGGATTTTTTTACTATATGAAAAAGTTATTTTTTTTGGGCCTATACGAGGGAGAGAGAGAGAACTTATGGATTCCCTTTATGAAAGAAAAAATCGCAAAATTTCCCTTTTTGATCCCTTTAAAAATTCAAATGGGGTTTAATGAAAAAGTTCTCTTTAAATAGCAGAAAATTAAGTATAATAAAAAATACACATTCATAAGCAGGGTAATAAAGTCGAATAATAGTAATTACAGCTTCAATTTGGGGGTTGAAAATTAAATTAAAAGTTAATGGGTTCCGAATTTCAAGACAAATCCCCGGCAATTCTGGAGAGGAAATTTTTTCATCCGCCGTTTTTCTTTTTTGCCTAAAATCTTAATAGAAATGGGGGTATGACCTGAGTCTTTCCTCCTAAATTTTTACATCTTTTCTCTCCTTTTTTTCTTTTTTTGCTTACTTTTTTCACATCAAACTATTTATTTTTGTACGTTTTTTCCCCATTTCTTCTTGTAATAGTACTCAATATTATTAACTTTTTTCCCGTATTATTTTTTTACTTTTTCTCTTGCACGATCTCCATTATGGCAGCCTTTTAATATTGTAATAATAGAGGTCCGTCTCTGAAAAAGCTTCCCAGCGCCCGGTGGGCCCAACGGGTGCAGAATCATAATGGGGAAAAAGGGAATTATGAAAAAACAAAAAAAGGAAACAAGGAAAAAAAAAAAGTAGAGAAAAAAAATATTACTAATGGAAGCGAAAGGTGGACTCTCAAAACTGCCCAACGTTCATATTGGAATAAAAGGAAAGGGAAAAAAAAAATTAGGTCCTTTTAAGGGCGAATATTTAAGCTTTCTTTTTTTCCTGAAATTAATATTCAGCAATACAACTGTAAGCTTGCGATTAAAAGGGTCAAAAAGATTTATTTCGACAAAAACCCTGCATCAGCCCAAACGAGGCTTACCGGAAAAACTTTCAAGATACAAAAGGTACCTCAGGCAGGTCTCTAGTTTTTATTTTAAAATCCCATTGGAAAAAGGAAGAACTAAACTCCCCCCCCTTTTTACTGAAATTTTAAAATTCACGGGGGTTTTTGGGTGTTGATTTTTCCAAAATTTCTTTATTTTCTTTAAGGATGGAGAAGGGAAAGCTTCAGCAAAAAAAAAAAAAAAAAAAAAAAAAAAAAAAAAAATAATATAGTATTATATTAAAAAATAATAAATATATATTTAATATATATATATATTTTTATATATATTTATATTTTAAATGTATGATAAAACTTTTTTATGAAAAACAAAAAAGGCACATATAAATTGAGAAAGTCTTCGCAAAAATTTTTATATAATTTTACATAATAAAATGAAATACAAAATGGCAATAAAATAATAATACAAATTAAAAATAAGAAATTAAATCTTGAAAACATTAAAAATACGAAATGGAAAACTTTTGTCATATTATATATTATATATATATAATATATTATATATATAATTATATTAATATGTATATTATATAAAATTTATAATTAATATTAAAAATAATAAGTAAAAATATAATTTTATATATAATAATATAATATTATAAAATTCCGTATACAAAGTCCCGTATACTACAAATAATAAAGTTAGGGGGTATATTTATATTAATTATTATAATATTTTAAAATTTATATATTTAAAAAATATTTTTAATAAATATATAAATATTAAATATATTTTGGGGGTTTGGGGGGTGGGTGTGTGTGTGTGTGGTGTGTGTACATGTATATACATATTGTTTTAAAATTTTTTTAAAATTATATATTTTTATATATATATATATAAAAATTTTATCTTATATAAAAATATATAAAAAAATTAATTTTAAATTATAAATTTAATTGTATATATATATTATTATTATTAATATATTCTATATAATTTATATATAATATATAAAATATATTAAAATTAATATATATATATATATTATATATTATGTTGGGGTGTGTGTGTTGGTATGTTCCCCCTCTTTCATTCAAAATACTGGGCTATCATTACCGTTTTGCAAAAAAAGTACTTTAAAAACTTATACGTTTATATTTAAAATATAAAATTATTATAAAAAATTTTATATATAAAATACATATATTTTAAAATATATAATAAAATATATAAATATATATAATATGATTATAAAAAATATATAAAATTATATCATATATAAATTATTTTAAAAATTTATATATATTCATATAAAATAATTATATATTATATATATATACTATATATTTATTATATATATATAATATTATAATATTATATTAATAACAAATCATAAAGACAAAAGACAGCTTGTAATTAATAAACAAAAAGAAACTTAAAAAATCTCAAAGTCCGTGTTTTTTTTCTTTTTATAACAAATCACACGAAGAAGGAAAATGTATAAAAAATTTATGAGAGATATAGAGAGATTCTTTTCGACCATTATTGGTAAAGTGAAGACAAAAAAAATTTTCTCTGAAATTTGGCCTGTAGGATTAGTCTGGAACTGTTTTTTGAAAGATACATTGTGAAAGGTCAAGGGGGGATGTCAAAAACCTTCTTGAGTCCCGTTTTAAAAATATTTGGAAGAATTGCAAGGTTTTAAATTTTTAAGACTATGATTGATTTTTTTTTCATATAGTTTTTGGGATTAACTTTAAGAGTCTGTTTAAAAAAGTAAAATTTTATATTTTCTCAATTTAAATAATTTTTAAAATTTCTTTCATTGCGAATGATTGACCCAATATCGCCCCGTCTCTGCCCGCATATAGGGGGTTTTTAATTGTTTCACCACCAACTAAGCTCCCCCACGATTTTTCCTTTTCCCGGGTGTCAAAAAACCCGAAAAAACCGGAAAAAGACGAAAAATTTTGTACTTTGATTTTCTGTACAAATAGATTAAAGAAAAATCTATCACTTCTTAGAAAGGAAAAAAAAGATTATGAATTTAAATTTTGCATTTCTTTACAGCGTTGTTTTTTATGAAAAAAAAGTTAGATCGAAGGCCTCCTCGTACAGTAAAATTTTTTCCCCTTTTACCTTAAAATTACTGGTGTCAAGCCAAAAATGGCATTTAATTTTGGGGAGGGGGGGGCGTGATACCTGCGTTGTTTGAGGTAAAACAAATAAATGGGGCATTTCCCTTTGCTTCGAATTCGAGGTCAAACCCAGTTCTGTGAAGAAAAATTTAAAATGTGCTTTTAAAGCTGACCGTTTGTAAAATAACGGGTAATGCACCCCATCCCCAATAAAAAATAAATGAATAAATAATAATAATAAATAATAAAATAAAAAAATAAAAATAAAATTTTTAGAACTCAGTAACATGTATTTATATTTATATATATTATTATTATATATATATTAATATATTTATATATGTTTTATATATATATTAAATATATTATATATAAATATATATTTATATATATATTAATTATTATTATATTAATTTTATATATAAATATATAATTGAATATGTATAAAAGTAATAATTTTATAATAATATAATTATAAAATAATAACATACAAAAGCAAAAACAAACACACACCAAAAAACCACCACACAACAACCCCCACACACACACACACCAAACACCCAAACACCACCCGCAACACAACAACCCCAAAACCCACAAACACACACACAACACACACACGCCAAGCACACACACACACACACACACACACACACACAACACAACACAAAACACAAACAACACACACCACACATTTATTAAACGAATCATGAGGCTGGCTGTATGATAACGATAATGAAAAAAGAGATAATATCAGTAAGAATTTGTTTTAATTATACTAATAAAAAGCTGTAACAGTACAAATAAGGGGTAATATTAATCATAAATCATAATAATAATATAACGATAATAAAAATGATAAATAATAATAATAACAAAAATAATAGTAACAATAATAAACAAGGTAATAACAATAATAATAATCATTATTAAAGCGAAAAATGTGAAGATTTTAACAATAACAACAAAAGTAAGAGATCCATTGAACACACGGCTAAAAGGTAACCTTTTTCAATATAAAAAATGAAAAAAAACAAAAAACAAAATAAAAACTGGCAAAGGAAATCATGACAGTGGCAAAGCTTGAAGCACAGTCTAGCTACAGTGTAGCAGTTGCTACAGTTTATTTAAAAGAAACCCGATGAATACGTTCAACCGAACTTTCTCATGTAATATGCATGAAATCAGTACCACGATTAAGAGACTAACGCTACAATTCCGCTGATTTAATGAATGAATAGATAAATTTAGATTCTCTTGTAAAACAAACAAGGAATCAAACATCGTCAGTATAAAAATAGAACGGACACACTGAAACACACACACACACACACACAACAAAACACACCCAAACACCACACACACCCCCACACACACATATATAATATATATAAAATATATATATATATATATATATATATATATATAAAAGGCCTATGAACGGAATATGAGGCTGATTGAAAAAATGGTTCAATCGGGTTAGTAAAAAAATAACATTGGCCTAACTTTTAACAGCATAAAAAAAAATATGTTTGGTAAACGTTTATCAATCTAAGCTGCGTGTTGTTTGATGTTTGTGTGATTGCTTGAAAAGGGAGATCCCTTTTGATATTTTTGTCAAAAAGAAGAAAGATATGTAACGTCCTTTTTATAGTTATGTTATCGAAGACAGCTCATCGACGCCACTGGGACTGAAAAAATAGTCAGTCATGCAGCTAAGACTAACTAAGCAAGCGCTGGTTCATCAGTGTCAAAGATTCTATGACAAGTGAAAATTATGATAATATGAAATGATAATGAAAATTGTAACATCTGGTAGGTGCTGCCCTCTGTTGACAGTCTTTGTGTGTCAACCATTGTCTGAAGCAGGCAAGTGACTTTTAAAACCTCATAATTCGTGATATGTCAAAACCTGGAGAACGCCAGAACAGAAGTTTTATAAGTGAAATCTGTTGACAAGTTTTAATGTGTGCTTTTTCAAAACTCATTGGAAAAGTAATATAAATTGTTATGAGTATACTACAACGACATTTGTAATTCCTTATTACATTTAAAGACCTTTAGTTGATTCCAAGGTTACTTTTGCACATTTTGTTTTTTATTCTGAGAAATAATAAATAGTTTAAGTTGTACTTTTAATAAAAAATTATAATATTCGCACTAAAGTATTTTCTCGTTGTTTGCAAGCCGATGATTAAACACAAGAGCCAGTATTTTCTTTTGCCACTAATCTTATATATCTTTTTGCTTTTTTGTGTGACCATGATACTTACCTTAAATGTTCCTATTTACAATATTTGTTTTATGGTTCCAGTTGGTGTGTTCTGATTTCTTATTACCATAAATGATCAACCGAAGAAAACGGGTATCTTTGTCTGGCGTGTTCAATCCACAAGCAATCAATATATATACCCCTAAAACCCAGAAATGACAATGAAAATAAAATGATTATTTTATATTAATATATTAAACCAAATCATGACAATAATAATGATGGGTGATGTGATGGTAACTAAATAATAATTAATAACAATAATTAAATGAAAAATAATAATAATAAATAATAATAAAACAACAGTAAAAAAATATAACAACACAATAATAATAAAAATAATAAAATTAACAATAACAATAATAATAATGATTATTATAATAAAAAAAATAATGATAATAATAAAATAATACCATAACAGCAACAACAACAATAACACAAAAAACAACAACAACAACACTATAATAATAAATTATAATAATAATAATAATAATAAAAATATAATAATATAATAATAATAATAATAATAATAAATAAATAAAATAATAAAAAATAATAATAAGAATAATGATAATGATAATGATAAAAATAATAATAATAATAATAATAATAATGTAATTTTGATAATGATGAGATTTTATGTTAAGTGTGCTAGTAAATATATAATAAAGATAATGATGGTGATGATTACGATATGATGAAGGGAAAATGATTTGATAGTGATAAGGATGATAATAAAATAACAATGATGATGGTGATAATTGTACCGGGGTTTTACTGGAGTAGTAGATTTATTCGGTAACTTACTTCACCTGTAAACATGTAATCAAAAAGTGAAAGCATCAATTTCGCAATAAGCATGCACTTCTCAAGAAATGCGAATGACCTTCCATCTTAGATATAAAAAAAAACACAAATATTCATACTCCAAAGACAGATTATATTAACAGAATTTGATCCTTCATTTCCATCTGGCATGTTCAAAACTACGATATGATCCCCAAATGACAAGAACTACTTGCAGTATTTACCACCCAAATATAATAAAATAGCTCGAACACTGGGTCCCTCTATTTGCTCATGTTTTTTTATATTACTACTACTAATAAAATAATGATAATGATACTATGCCATAATGCTAATATATAATGATAATGATAATATAGCAACAACAATAATACAATAATAAATAATAATAATAATAATAATTAATTTAAAAATAATAATAATAATCATAATGATAAAAATTTAAAAGACAATATTAACAATTGCAATAAAAACATTAACAATAATGCAATAATAATGATGCTAATAAAGGTAATAAAAACCCAAGGATAGAAAAATAATGATAATTAAAAAAAATAAACAAAAGTTAATACTAACAAAAAAATATATAATAATATTAACGGAATATGAAATATGGTGATAATATAATAAAGGATGTTGATGATAATAGTGATGTGATGATAAAAGTAATAATAACTGTAATAATAATAATGATAATGTTAAAAATAACTCTGAGATTATGATGATGATAAAGATCACGGAATTGTAATGATGATGATAATGATAATGATGATGCTAACGATAATGAATATGATGATGGATAATAATGAAGACAATAATATTAACATAACCACAGGAACAAAAATAACAACAAAAATAAAAAAGAGTAATGATAATGGGTAATAAATAAAAATAATAATAGTAATAACAATAATAATGATAGAATAATAATAATATGAGTAATAATATAATAATAGTAATAACAAGAGTAATAATAATAACTGTAGTAATTATAATAATATTATTATTATAATCCAATGATACTGATAATGATATGAACAGGAGTGATGATAATATATAACAGCGATGACATATATTGAACAACAACAACATATAATAACCCTAATAATACTTAATGATTGCAGTAGCCAAAAACTTGTTCGTATAACTGTTTCAGTAACAACAAAACAACAACCAAACAACACTACTACTAGTAACATAATATAATATCATAATAATAATTAATAATAATAATAATTAATAACACGATAATAATGATATAAGATACTCTTCCCTTTTATATGTTGGGCTACGTATAATAAAAATTTTATTTTTTTGTTTATATATATACATACATAGTATCCACACACACATAGATACACATGTATGTATATATAACTATATATCTATATGTATAATATTATATATATATATATATATATATTATATATATAGATAATAATATTATTGTATATATATATATATATATATACATCTATAGTCATATATACCCATACATACATATATATTTATTATATGGCATATATCTATCTACTGTCTCGTTCTATCTATCTATCTATCTCTATTATACATAATATTTTACACACGCACACACCTATATATAGCCCGCGTGCTTCATAGCTATATATATTATATATATATATATATATATTATAATATATATATATATATATATATATATATAATATATATAGATATTATGTATGTATAAGTATATATTTATATATACATATTAATAAATAACACATACCTTTGTGTGTATGTGTGTGTGTGTGTATTTTATATGTGTGTATTATAACACTCTATATACATACATACCTACCTACTATAATATATATATTATATATATATATATATATATATATATGTTATATATAATATATATATATATTTACACATATATATATATATATGTTTGTGTAAATATATATATATATATATATACATATATATATATTCTATATATATAGATCATATCTATAATATATATGTATGTATTTATGTATGTAATCGATGTGTATATATATACCACATATAAATCCACACACACACATACACACAATGTAGGTTATATATAGTAACATATGTCTATGAAATAAATATATACATACATCCTTATATATTATATATATATTATATATATAGATATAGATATATATATATCTATATATATAAACACACACACACACACACACAATATATATATATTATATATTATATAGATATATATATATTATATATATATATATATATATATAATATATATATATAGTAATATATGAGCACGCGGTGCTATATATAGGTGTGTGTGTGTGTAAATATTGTATAATATAGGAAGATAGATAGATAGACTACGACGGACAGCTAGATAGACTCATATGCATATAATACATATTATGTATGTATGTGTATATTGAATTCTCAGTATATAATATTAGACTATATATACATATCTATATCTATATATATATATATTATTAGTAATAATATATATATTAATATAGATCATAGATACTCTAAGATATATCGTTATATATCCCTATATGTGTATCTATGTGTGTGTGTCTATCTTTATTTCTATAATACTACTTATCTAACGTAGGCCCAACCTATAAAAGTGACGAGTATCTTATTATCATTATTATCGTCGTTATTATTATTTATTATTATTATTATTATTATTATTTTATTATTATTGTTACTATTATTATTGTTGGTTTGTTGTTGTTGTTTTGTGTTACTGGAAACAGTTTATACGAACCAGTTTTTTGGCATACTGCAATCATTAATATTATTATTGTTATTCTTAGTGTTGTTGTTGTATATTATCGTCATTGCTGTTATTATTATTATCATCATATCCTGTTCTTATCATTATCAGTATCATTGTGATTATTAATAAATAATATTATTATAATTCTACGTTATTATTATTACTCTTGTTCTTACTATTATTATTATTATTACTCTATTATAATTATTTCTATCATTATTATTATTATTACTATTATTATTTATAGTTATTCATCATTATCATTATCATTACTCTGTTATCTTTTGTTGTTATTGTTGTTCCTGCTGGTATTGTTATATTATTGTCTTCATTATTATCCATCCTCATATTCATTATCGTTGCATCCATCTTATCTTAATCCATCATCATTACAATTTCCGTGATCATATCATCATCATAATCTCAGAGTTATTTGTTAACATTAGCATTATTATTACTACGTTTTATTACTTTATCATCACTATCACTATTATCATCAACATCCTTTTATATTATCACTCATATTCATATTCCTGTTAATATTATTATTATTTTCTTTTTAGTATTAACTTTTGTTTATTTGTTTTTTATTATCATTATTTTTTGTTTCTATCCTTTTTTTTAGGTTTTTATTACCTTATTGCATCATTATTATTTAAATTATTGTTAATGTTATTATTGCAATTGTTAATAATTGTCTATTATTACTTATTATTATTATTATTATTATTTATCATTATTATCATATTATTGTTATTATTGTTGTTGCTATTATTGATCATTATCATTTATATATTTGCATTATGGTATAGTATCATTATCATTGTTTTATTAGTAAGTAGTAATATAAAAAACATGAGCAATAGAAGGGAGCAGTGTTCTGAGCTATATTATTATATTTGGGTGTAAATACTGCAAGTTTTCTTGTCATTTTTGTGGATCATCTCGTAAGTTTTGAAACATGCCAGATGGAAATGAGGATCAAATTCTGTTAATCTAATCTTTCTTAGAAGTATGACATATTGTGTTTTTCATATCGAAGATGGAAGGTCCATTCGCATTTTCTTGAGAAGTGCATGCTATTTATTGCCGAAATGAGCTTTTTCACTTTTTGATTACATGTTTACAGGTTGAAGTAAGTTACCGAATAAATCTACTACTCCCAGTAACACCCTCGGTACAATTATCACCATCATCATTGGGGTTTATTTTTATTATCTCCTTATCACTATCAATATCCATTTTCCTATCATCATATCGTAATCATCACCACTCATATCTTTATTATATATATTACTAGCACACTTAACATAAGTCTCATCATTATCAGAATTATCATTATTATTATTATTATTATTATTATTATTATTATTATTATTATCATTATCATTATCATTAATTTTATTATTATAGTTGTTGTTGTTGTTGTTTTTTTGTTGTTATTGTTGTTGTTGCTGTTGTTATTATTATTATTATTATTATTATTATTATTATCATTATAATTATTGTTATTATTATTATTATTACCATCATCATCATCATCATTATATTATTGTCATTGTAGTTGGTATTAATATTATTAATATAAAAATAATCATTATTATTTTCATTGTCACTTTCTAGTGTTAGGGGGTATATATTATGTTGATTTGCTTGTGGTATTGCGCACGCAACGAAGATACTCCGTTTTCTTCGTTGATCATTTATTGGACATAGAAATCCAGAACACACCAACTTGGAACCATAAATCAAGTATTGTCATAGACATTTAAGGTAAGTATCCTTCATGGTCAGCACAAAAAGTTCCAGAAAGATAATAGATTAGTGACCAAAGAAAATACTGGCTCTTGTGTTTTAATCCATCGCTTGCAAACAACGAGAAATTATTTAGTGCGAATATTATAATTTTTATTAAAAGTACCACTTAAACATTTATTATTTCTTCAGAATAAAACCAATGTGCAAAGTAACCTTGGATCAACTAAAGGTCTTTAAATGTAAATAAAGGAATTACAAATGTCTTGTAGTTACTTCATACCTTTATATTATTTTTCCAATGAGTTTTTGAAAAGGAGCACACATTAAAACTTTTCAACATGATTTCACTTATAAACTTCTGTTTCTGGCGTTTCTCCAGTTTTACATATCACGAATTATGAGGTTTTATTACAGTCCATTCCTTCTTCAGAACAATGTCCTTGACACACAAGACTGTCAACAGAGCAGCACCTACAATGGTTACAATTATTATTATCCTTTTTCATTATATCATAATTTTCACATGTCTAGAATCTTCTGACACTATGACCACGCTTGCTTAGTTAGTCTTAGGCTGCATGACTGACTATTCTTTTCAGTCCCAGTGGCGTCCTGATGAGCTAGTCTCGATAACAGAACTTAAATAGGACGTTTACAATATCTTGCTTCTTTTTGACAAACTACTCTCAAAGGTATCTCCTTATCAGCAATCACACAAACATCAAACACACTCAGCTTAGATTTTGATAAACGTTACCAAACATATTGTTTTTTTATGCTGTTAAAAGTTAGGCAAATGGTTCATTTTATACTAACCTGAATGTGAACCCATTTGTCATCAGTCTCATATTCCTGTTCATAGCCTATATATATATTTTTTAATGGTGTTGTTTTCAATATATATATATATATATATATATATATAATATATATATATATAGATATATATGTGTGTGTGTGTGGTGTGTGTGTGTGTGTGTGTGTGTGTGTGTGTGTGTGTGTGTGGTGTGTGTGTGTTTCATCTGGTGTCCGTTATATTTATATATCTGACGATTTTGTTCCTTGTTTGTTGTACAAGAGAATCTAAATTTATCTATTCATCTTAAATCGCGGATTTTGTAGCGTTAGTCTCTTAATCGTGGACTGATTTCATGCATATTACACGAGAAAGTTGGGTTTGAACTTATTCATCGTGTTTCTTTAGTAACTGTAGCAACTGCTACACTGTTCTAGACTGTACTTCAAGCTTTGCCACTGTCATGATTTCATAGCATTTTTATTTTGTTTTTTGTTTTTTTTCATTCTTTATATTGAAACAGTTACCTTTTAGCCGTGTGTTCAACTGGATCTTCTTTACTTTTGTTTGTATTGTTAAAGTCTTCCACTTATTTTCGCTTTAATAATGATTACTTATTATTGTGATTACCTGTTTCATTATTGTTACTATTTAATTTTTGTTATTATTATTATCATCATTGTTATTATCGTTATTATTAGTATTTATGATTAACATTACCATTATTAATACTGTTACGCTTTTTAACATTACGTATAATTAAACAATTCTTACTGATATTCTCTTTTTTTTTCATTATCGTTAATCAACAGCCAGCCTCATGATTCGTTGATCACTGTGTGTGTGTGTGGTTTTAGTGTGTGTGTGTTTGTTGTGTGTGTGTGTGTGTGTGTGTGCGTGTGTGTGTATGTGGTGTGTGTGTGTGTGTGTGTGTGTGTGTGTGTGTGGTTAGCTGTGTGTGTGTTTGTGCGTGTGTGTATGTGTATGTATGCATATCTATTGATGCGTATATATATATATTACATATACATATTCATAATTCATATATGTATATAGAGATATTAAAATATATATATATAATATATATACATATAATCTACATATATTATATATATATATATATATACGATAATATATCTTACATATATATACATATCTTATATATATATAATATATATATATAGATATCCAGTATATACATACATGAATTACTGGTTGCTAACAATTATTATTATTAATTTATTTTATATTATTTTATTATTATTATTATTTATTTAATTCATTTATTTATTTTATTGGGGATGGGGTGCATTATCTTACTTACGAACTTTCAGCGTAAAAGCACATTTAATTTTCTTCACAGAACTCGGTTTACTCGAATTGAAAGCTAAGGAATCTCCATTTATTTGTCATTAGACCCGTCAACCGAACTGCAGGTATCACGCTCCCCCTCTCCTACTTTAAATGCCATTTCTTGAGCTTGCCCCACTCCCAGTAACTTTAGTGTATCAATGGAAAAAATTTATCTGTAGCGAGGAGGCCTTTCAGAGTCTACTTTTTTTTCAGAATAAAACACCTTCTGTTAAAAGAAATGCACATTAAGTTCATAATCTTTTATTTTCCTTTCTAATGAGAGATGATGGAGCATTTTTCTTTAATCTAATTGTACAGTACAATCAATGTACAAATTTGTCGTCTTTTTCGCGTTTTACGGGTTCTTTGACACGCGGTAAAGAGGGAAATATCGTTGGCGGAGCTTGCATCATTGGTGGGTGAAGTCAGATATAACCCTGTAGGCATGCGGGCAGAGTACGCGGGGCGATATTGGCTCATCCTCTCGCAAATTGAAGAATATTATCATTATTATTAATTTGAGAAAATATAAATTTATACCTTTTTAAACCGACTCTTATAAATGTTAATCCAATAATCTATTGAAAAAAAATCAATCATAGTCTCTAAATGTATAACGCTTGCAATTCATTTCCAATATATGTCTCATACGGCACTCAAGAAGGCTTGTTACCCAATCCCACTTGACCTTTCCTAATGTATCTGTCAAAATCGTATCCAGACTCTCCTACTAGCCAGAATTACGAGAAATTGAATTTTTTGTCTTTCACTTTATCTAATAAATGCGTCGAAATGAATCTCTCCGTAATAGTCCTACTCAATAACTTTTTATCCCTTTGCACTTCTTCCGTGTGATTTTTGTTATAAATATGAAAAAATAGCGACGGACTTTGAGACTGTTTTAATGTTTATTTTTGTTTATTAATTTAGCAAGCTGTCCTTTTTTCTCATGATTTTGTTTATTATATATATATTATATATATCGATATATATATATATATATGATATATTATATATATATATATATATATATATATATATCCACACATTTAGCTAACATCGATATGTACATTGTATATATATATATATATATATATGATATATTATATATATATATATATATTATACTATCTATATTATGTGTATATATTATATGTATATATATATGTATATATATGTATATATATATATATATATATATATATGATATATATATAAAATATATATATATATACCGTATAAAGTTCTAAGCTACTTTTTATGCAGTAATCGGGTTAATGATAGCGACGCAGTATTTTTGATATGTAAGGGATGAACATACACCACACACCCCACACCACATATATGATTTAATATATATATATAGTAATAGAAATAAATATATATATACATATATATATTATATATGCTATATATATATATACATACATATAATATATATATACATATATACATACATATATGTTATACATGTACACACACCCACACACACACACCACCGGATACTATTTTACATATATTTATATATTTATATATATATATATATACATATTTTTCATATGATATTTATATATATATATATATATATATATATATATATATTATATAAATATAGACATATCACCCTACACATTTATATATTCATGTATGTATATACTGGACAATTGTATACGGAATTTGTATATTATATATAATATTATATATATAGATATTATATCTATCTTATATATATATATCTATATATCTATATATATCATATAATAACATATGTATATATATATATATATATATATATTATATATTATATATATAAATATGTACACAAATGTCTTCACATATTCAGCATATTTTCTTAATGTATTTCAAGATTTGATTCTTAGTTTTTTTATTAATAGTATATATTATTTTTATATGTGCCATTTTGTATTTCATATTATATGTCTACTTATATGAAAAATGTTTCTTGAAGACATTCTCATATTTATATGTGCCATTTTGTTTTTCATAATATATGTATTATCATACTACATTATACATATTTTTATATATGTATAGTGCATAATATTTATATATATATATATATATATATACATATATATATATATATATATATATAGATTATGTACTCAGATATATATAGTTTTTTTTTTTTTTTTTTTTTTTTTTTTTTTTTTTTTTTTTTGGCTGAAGCCTTTCTCTCCTACAGCCGATCAAGAAAATACAAAAATGTTGGCAAATCAACATCCAAAACCCTGTGAATTTTACAATTTCATTAGAAGGGGGTGGAGTTTATCGTTCCGTTCCAACTTAGATTGTCAATGAAACTCAGAGCCTGTCTGAGGCTCCATTTTGTTCATCTATGATAAGTTTTCCGGTAATCCATCAATCTGGTTCTGATGCAGGGTCTCTTGTCGAAAATAATATCTTATTTGATTCCTTTAATCTGTCAAGCTTACAGTTTGATATTGCTGAATATTTATATTTCAGGATAAAAAAGCCGCTTCAATATCGGTCCATAAAAGGACCTATGTATTTTTCCTTCTCCGTTTATTCACAATATGAACGTTGGGGCATATTGATACGTCCAGCCTTCGTCTTCCATTAGTAGATATGTTTCTTTCTCTACTTTTTTTCCTTTTTCCTTGTTTTCCTTATCTATTGTTTTTACACTCAATTCCCTCTCTCATATTTGATTTCTGCACCCGTTGTCCGCAGAAAAAAGAAACCCCGCGCTCACTCCGGTCGCTGGGATAGCTTTTCACGGACGGACCTCTATTATTTAATTTTAATGGCTGCCATAATGAGATCGTGCAAGAGAAAAGTAAAATATAATACGTTAATGTTAATAAAGTTGAAGAAGTACTATTCAAGAAGAAAATCGAAGAACGTAACAAATCAAATATGTTTTGATGTGAAATGTAAGCAAAAATAGAAAGATGGAGAGAACATGATGATATAATTTACGGATGGAAAGACTGCAGTGGTCATTAGCCTCATTCTATTATCAGATTTTAGGCAGCAGCCAAACGGACGATGATACATTCCTCTCCATGTAATTGCGCTGGGGATTTTGTTCATTGTAATTCGGAACTCCATTAACAGTTAATTCTACTTGTTTCAGACCTCCAAATTGAGAGCTGTAAAATATACTATTATTCGCCTTATTACCCTGCTTATGAATGTGTATTTTATATAGTTTCTCTTCATCTTTCTGACTAATTTAGAGAAGATACTAGGGGGGAGTTACTGTAATCCCATTTGTATACTGTTAAGATCTAAAGGTAAATTTTGCGATATTTTCTTTTCATCAATGGAATCCAGAAGTCCTCTCTCTCTCTCTCCTCTCGTATATGGCACAAAAAATACACTTGTTTCATATAGTACAAAATGCCCCAAACCCTGTTGGCATCTGTAATTAATTAAACTAAACTCCTTCTATTCTTATCTCTCGAACATTATTTCAAAGTGCATATCCCGCTTTATCCTGTTCTCGCTCGTCCCCTCCTCTTGAGCGCACTATGCAACTGTCGTCTTTTTTCACGTTTTCATGACCAGAAGTGTTAACCACCTAAAATTGAGACCAGGTAAACATTAGTTACTGTATAGAGGTAAACATCGACTGAACACCTAAGTGACAGTAGAATTATTACTAATTAATATAAGCAGAGTATTTACTAAAAAGATAACTATATGAAAACGTTAGACAAGCAAAGATGCCTAAATCGGCAGAAACGTTTTATTTGTCGCAGTTGTAGTATGCCTAAGTCACTTGTGACGAAGACGAAAGTGTGGTATATATATATATATATTATATATTCTATATATATATATATTTATATATATATATTATCTAATATAATAATATATATTTATATATATATATATATATATATATATATTATATATATATGCTGTATACTACACACACCCATACATATATAAGATATATATCTATGAGTATATGTGTGTGTGTGTGTGTGTGCGTATGTGTGTGTTGTAGACAGGTAGATATGTATGTATATATGTATGTATGGTATGTATGTATGTATGTATGTATGTATGTCATGTATGTGGGTGTATGTATGTATGTATGTATGTATGTATATATATTATATATATATTAAATATATATCTATATATATATATTATATTTATCTAATATTCTATACATATATACACATCTTCTATATATCTATCTATAATATATATAATATATCTATCTCTCTCATATATACTATATATATATATCTATATAGATATATCACGGTGGGATGTTGTGTGTGTGTATGCATACAGACATATATATAATATAATATATATAATATATATATATAGATATATATATATATATATATCTATATATACACACCCCACATGCATACATACATACATACCTACCTACATGCAGCACACACACCCACCAATCTTACACGCATCACATATCCTCATACATGCATCTTCTTCTTTTAACGGTAGGTTCATGTCTGAGCCGCCGTGGTCACAAGCTGATACTTAATTGTAGTTTTCATGTTGTGATGCTACTTGGAGTGAGTAGTGGTAGGGCCCCATGTCCTTTTCCACGTGTGTGTGTGTTATATATATATATCTTATATAGACCTGTAATATATATATATATATATATATAATATATATATATATGAATACACACACACACACAACACACACACACACGTGTGCCTGTGTGTGTGTGTGTGTATACCACACACACACACCCACACACACACACACACCCACACACACACAACACACTGTGAATATATGCGTTGCTTTTCGTGAGCGTCTGTGGATGTGATGTGTTGTATGTGTATATGTCTGTGAGTTTTAGAAGTATATGTATATAATACATTTATATAGCATTCACATATATGTGATGGATCGACAGATCAGCAATTTGCTCTCCTCTTTCCTCCTATCTTTTATCAAAATTTTAATTTTTCAGTAGTTTTTCCCTGAAAAATTCACTAACCACAATGGGCTCCAGTTTCTCCCATTTTTCGCAAGGCTTAAAATATACTCTGCTCTGTCTTTAATCCGCCCTCCATTGACTTGCGTCCCAGCGAACGCCATCATCTCCTTGGTCGGCAGTTATGTGGAAGAATCACTTATTCCCTGCGCACCTGCCACGGGAAACCCGATGCATAAATCTAAATCAGTCGTAGATGTGAACGTTGTGCTTTAATACAGTCACAACATGTGACATGATGGCATTCGATGTCTGTGTACATGTATATATATATATATTTATTATATTATAATATATATATATATATATATATATATATTATAATAAAAATAATATATATATATATCAGATAGTATATATATATAATAGTATATAGATATATATATAAATATATATATATAGATATATAAAGATATATATATATATATAATATATATATATATTATGTTAATGCCGGCGCTGGCCGAGTGGTTAGAACATCGGACCCTCCCCCCCACAAGACTGTCACGACGGCAATCTGAGTTCGAGAGTTCGAGTCACCGGCCGTTGCGCTGTTCCCTTTGGAAGGAACGTCACCTCGAATGCCTCTAGCCACTGGGTGGGTAAGCCAGCCCAAGTCTGTGGCTGGTCCCAAGCCCCGGATAACAATAGAGCGAAACTGATTACCTAAGGTACTCGGCACTCTCCGTGGAATGTTCTGGGGACCCTACCACGTAACCACTCCAGAGCATCACAATATGAAACTACAATTAAGTATCATGCTGTGACCACGGCGGCCAAACATGAACCTACCGTTAAAAAATATATATATGTATGTATTTTGTTCTCTCTTTTTTTTTTATAAATATTTCGTATTCCATCCGCCTGAACACTTCCCTTTTCATATAATCTTTGTTTCTCGTCTAAATCATTTGGTTTTTTTTTCTCCGCCTTTTTTCGTCTATACCTCTTTCTGCATGTTATTTTCTTCTCTGTCTCTCTCTCCCTCGTTTCTCTCTCGTATTACTCTATTGAATTGTGCTCTCTATCTTCCTATTTATTTGTCCATTTATATGTTTCCTTCTTCCTCTCTCTATTTACTTTCCTTCTCCTCTTCCCCCTTCACCCCCTCACCACCATCTCTTCATCATTTAAAAAACTCGAAAAGTCATTATAAGCGTCCGACGCCCGCCTGCAGTCTCCGTTTAGATGACTCCCAGGCCGTCCTTTCCGACTCTTGGCCCAAATTGCTCGGAACATTGCTTCTAGTTTTCGGTCGAGTGAGAGAGGATGGTCTCCCTTTACACTTAAGCTCCGACTTTTTACGTCCCATTTAGCCGATCACCAGCAGAGGAGACCTTCTTAAACATTGGAAAGTTTGCAGATACCATTTCCTTTTTGTTTACAGGGTGCGAGTGTGTATGTGTGATGGCAGGTGAGAGTGTCAGTCGGCTACACTGTAAATATTATTTTTTCATAAGTTGATATCAAATATACTATTGTTAGTGCATACTTACAGCGATGCAGAAAACAGAAATGAAAGAGAAAAGCTTGCACTTGTATTTGAAAAATTAAATCTCTTCAACGTATCTCAAAGATAACTTCATACACACACATATGCACACACACACACACACACAACACACACACCACACACACACCACACACACACACACACACACACCCAACACACACAACACAGCACACACATACACATATCACAGATGATAAATTAGATAGACAGATACATGGCAGATAGACCAGATGGATAAATAAATGGATAATATAGACTTATATGGGGATTGCCTGTTTTCTTATCATCTTTTCGTTTTTCTTCTTATTTTTGAAAAAAATCCTCTTGCCTGTTCTTCATTTCCTTTTTCTCCTGGCCATTCGTTTTTTTAATTCCTGTATAAGAATTACTTCAAGGTATTTATCTTTTTATTCTATCTTTAATTTCCTGTAAACAGTATTACTTCAAGATATTTATTTTTTTATTCTTATTTTTCATTTTTTCTCACGCCATAGACAGAAATTCCGTAATTTCGAGATAAAAATGTGTTTTCTAATACAAAAAAAAAAACGCATTTCATAAACAGTATTAGTCGTAGAGCAATATTGATATAACTATAATTAGTTTACACTGACGTGTATATACAATTCAGATAAGGAAATAGAATTTGTATATCAAGTGAGATCATCAAACACTGTCATGGGATCAAAAGGAGTAGGATCAATGTTTAGAGTAAATATATTGGTATTGAAATGATTCTACGTCCAGTAATTACCCCCATTACTATGGTAGATGATATTGAATACTGGAGTAAAATGTCATCATAACATAAGTAATGATAAAGTTTTAATGATAATGTTAATAACACTGACAACAACAGCAATTATTATTATGTGAGCTGCTGCTGCTTTTCTGCTGCTGCTGCTGATGATGAGATATGATGTTTATTGATGATGAAGATTATGAGAAAATATATGACAACTACGATCATAATAATGAGGATTGATGATGGTAATATAATAATGATAATTGATATAGTAACAATACTTAATAATGATGATAATGATAATAATGAAATAAGAGAGGTTAGATGAGTGAAAGTAAGAAAATAAGGCTAAATAAGGAAAGATAGATGGATAAATAGAGAGCTACATGAGAGAAGAAAGAGGGAGAGATGGCATAAAGAAAAGAAGAGAAGGGGAAAAACATATGTTCCTCGGATGATGCAGTGTTTATGGAACCCCACGTAACTCTTCTGGCAGTAGAAAAGTACGCTTTTCTTAGTACTTTTGGGATAACAATAATGCTTTGGTTTGACGGTTACGAAAGCCTGGTAGACCGTATCCGCGAAGTTAATGATGGCCAAGGTTTGTTGTTCCGTATAAAACGAGACTCCGGTTTGTATTCAAATACAACCACTCCCTGTTCGAAAGATTTACTTTGTGCAGTTAAGCTGTTTGTTTGGCAATCGTGCGGTGAGAAGCAAAGGGTTGCGAATATCAACTCAGGGCGATACGTGACCTTATTTTTTCCCTGGTTGCGGGCTTATTTTTCTTCAGTATTGCCTGGTTTTTTATTTTCCTTTAATTCAGTTCATTCCGTTTTCTTTCAAAATTTGTTTTAATTTCGTACTGTTTCCCTATCACTTTATTAGTATTATTTTCATTATTATTGTTTTATTATTTACTATTTATCATC
>NW_023645642.1:0-2500 GCF_015228065.2 Penaeus monodon
CGACAGCACACACACACATCACCACACACACACACACACACACACACAACACACACACACACACACACACACACACACACACACACACACACCACACACACACCACACAACACACACCACATACACACACACACACAACACACACACACAACACCACACACACCCACGACAGCACGACACATATATATATATATATATATACCTATATATATATATTGTATATGTATAATATATATATATCTATATATATCCTATATAGTATATATATATATAGTACATACATACATACATACATATATATATATTATATATTTATATAATATATTCTAAATATAGATATATATATATACATATATAAATGATATGCATACCTTTATTATGCATACATTTACCTCACCCAGCCCACACACACAACACACACGACAACACACCTACACACACCACACACACACACACACACACAACACACACACTAGGACACTGTGTATATATATATATTATAAGATTAGAATTATAGCATGATAGATAGATAGGATGAGATAGTATGGATCGTATAGATATTTATAAATACATACCAATGCACTAAAAACACACACACACACACACTCACACACACACACACACAACACCGACACACACACACACAAACACACACACACATAAAACACACACACACACCACACACACACACATACAGCACACACACACGCACATGTATAGTATATATACTTATTATATTATATATAATTATATATATATAGTTATATATGTATGATATAGTTAATATAGTGTATATATACATACTTACACACACTTACACACACTACACACGCACACACACATATATATATATAGTATATAAGGTAAAATGATGATAGATATAGTATATATGAATATATATATGTAGATATAGGTATATATATAGATATATAGAATAGATATATATACATACATACATATACATATATAATATATATATTATCTATAGCGACAGACATATATATATACATACATACAATACATCTATACTATATCTGATCAATATATATATATTCTATACTATATATATATAATATATATATAATAGATATCTATATAACATTAGTACACACGACACATACATACCTATATATATGATATAATATATATTATATATCTATATATAGAGATAATATATATCTATATAATCAACACCACACACACAAAGCCACACATACACACCACGACACACACACACATACACACCCATATATATAAGTAGATATACTAATATAGTATATATATATATATATATATAGTATAATACTAATATATATATATATATTATATAGTATATTTTATATATAAGAAAAATATATATATATTATAGTATAACTATATAACTACTATATTATATATATAGTATATATATATATAATTACATATACACAGCAACACCATACACAACGAACAATCACGACCACACTACACACAACACACACACACACACACACACACACCACACCACGACACACACACACACACACGACACACACAGCACACACTACAAACACACACGACACGCCACACCACACACACATATATGAATTATATAATATTATCTTTATTATATACATATATAGATATAATATATTATATATATTATATATTAAAGATATATGTATATAGATATATTGCCATATATAAATACATACATACATACATACATACATACTACATACATTATAATTATATATATATATAATTTGATATATAAGATATATATATATTATATAGTAATATATATATATATATATATGGCATACTTTTTATGCACACACACACACCACTACAACGGCACGTCGCGCGCAAACACTACAAATACACAGCATTCACCCACACTCCACCCACATCACACACACACACACACCACACACACACACACACACACATCACACACACACCGACAAACACACACGCATATATATAGGGTAAATATATATATATATATATATATCACTATATATTATATATATATATATGTATATATATATACATATACATATGCATTATTATATATATATTATATATATATATCTATATCTATTATATATATAATATTATATAATAGTCTTTTATATATTATATATTATATATACTATATATATAAATTATATATATATATCTAATATACTCATATATATATATATATATAGTCTATAAGCCGGCGGTGGCCGAGTGGTTAGATCGTCGGAAGTAAGACGGTCTCGAACGGCAACCTGAGTTCGAGGGTTCGGTCACCGGGCGCGCGTTGTTCCTTGTGGGCAAGGAACTTCACCTCGATTGCCTGCCTAGCCGCTGGGTGGCCAAGCCAGCCCAGTCAGTGCTGGTCCCAAGCCCAGATAAATCGAGGTAATGATTATCTAAAAGTAACGACCTACTCACTTCCAAGAGCATCACAACATGAAAACTACAATTAGTATCATGCCTGTGACATGCTAAAAAATAAGAAAAAAAAAAA
>NW_023645642.1:5000-8032 GCF_015228065.2 Penaeus monodon
AAAAACCCCGCCCCGGGGACTCGAAACCCCCGAAATCAGGGTTCCGTCTGACAGTCTTGAGTCCGACAAACTAACCCCTCGGCCCCGCGGCTTTATGTATATTTAATATCTTCTATATATTTTTATATATATTATATATAATTTATATATTTATGTATAGGAATGTGTAGTATATATATTTTTATATATATATATATTTATTATTTTTTTTTATTTATATTTATGTGTTTTTTCTTATTAATTTTTTTAATATCCATATTATATTATATATGTGTGTGTTATATGTTTTATGTTTTCTATTCTATTTTTTTTTTCTATCCTTATTTTTTATTTTTTTTCCCCTTTTATTCATTTTTTAAAACCTTGGTTTTATCTTTTTCCCCCTTTTTTTTCTTATTTTTCTTTTTTTTGTTTTTTCTGTGTGTTTGTGGTGTTGTGTGTGTTTGTGTGTGTGTGTGGGGTGTGTGTGTGTGTTGTGGGGGTGTGTGTGTGTGTGTGTGTGGTGTGGTGGTTTGCGCGGCGGCGTGTGTATGTGTGTGTGTGTGTGGCATAAAATATGCATTTTTTAAAAATTTTTCTTTTTTTTTATTTTTTTTTTTTTATATTTTTTTTGTTGTTTTTGTTGTTGTTTTGTATGTTTTTTTGCTTTAAATTTTTTAAAATTTTATTTCTATTTTTTTTTCTTTGTTAAAAATTTTTTCTTCTTAATTTTGTGTGTGGGTGTGTGTGTGTGTGTGTTTGTGTGTGTGGGGGGTGTGGTGTGGGGTGGTTTTGGTGTGTGTGTGTGTGTGTGTGTGTGGGTGTGTGTGTGTGTGTGGTGTGTTGTGTGTCGTGTGTATTTTTCTTTTCTTTCTCTTCTTTTTCTCTTTCCTTTATCTTTATCTCCCCTTCCTTTTTTTTTTTTATTTTTATTTTCTTCTTTTCTATCTTTTCCCCCCTTTTCTCTCTATCTTTTCTTCCCTTTCTCTTGTGTGTGTGTGTGTGTGTGTGGTGTTGTGTGTGTGGTGTGTGTTTGCTTCTCTCTCTCCTCTCTCTACTTCTTTTCTTCCCTCTTCTCTTTCTTTCTCCTCTCTCTCGTCTGTCTGTGTGTGTGTCCTCTCTTTTCTTTTCCCTCCCCTCTCTCTCCTCTCTCTCCCGTCCCCGTCTGTGTGTGTGTCTCCCCCTCTCTCCCTCTCTCTCTCTCTCTTTTCTTCTTTTCTCTCTCTCTCTTTTTCTCTCTCTCTCTTCTCCTCCCCTCTCCCTCTCTCTCTCTCTCTCTCTCCTCCCTCTCTCCTCTCTTCTGTCCCCGTCTGTTGTCTCTCTTCCTTTCTCTTCTCTCTCTCTCTTTCCTCTCTCATCTTCTCTCTCTCTTTCTCCATCTCTCTTCCTCCTTTTGTGTGTGTTGGGGTGTGTGTGTGTGTGTGTGGGGCTGTCTTTCCCCTTTCTCTTTTAAAATTTATCTATTCTTTATGCTCTCTCTTTTTCCTTCTTCTCCTTTCTCCCCCTGTGTGTGTGTGTGGTTGTTGTGTGTTGTGTGTGTGTGTGTGTGTGTGTTGTGTGTTTTGTGTGGTTGTGTGTTGGTGTGTGTGTTGTGTTGTGTGTGTGGTGTGTGTGTGTGTGTGTAGTATGTTTATACATCCTTCTTCTATCTATCTATCTTCTTTTATCTATCTTCTTCTTCTTTTTATATATACATGTGTTGTGTGTGTGTGTGTGTGTGTGTGTGTGTGTGTGTGTGTGTGTGTTGTGTGTGTGTGTGTGTGGTGTGTGTGTGTGTAAAAGTTCTATTAAAGGGATGCCTTTTTTGTTTTTATTTTTTTTTATCATTTTATAATAATTATATCTATATTATCTTGTATTTTTGTATTTTTCTTTATCTCTATATCTTTTCTTTTCTTTTTCCCTTCCTTCTTCTCTCTGTTATCTTCTTTTTTTTTGTGTGTGTGTGTGTTGTGTGTGTTTGTGTGTGTGTGTGGTGTGTGTGTGTGTTTGTGGTGTGTGTGTGTGTGTGTGTGGTTGTTTTGTGTGGGGTGTGTGTGTGTGTGTGTGTGTGTGTGTGTGTGTGTGTGTTTTTGTGTGTGTGTGTGTGGTGTGTGTGTGTGTGTGTGTGTGTGTGTGTTTGTGTGTGTTTTTTTATGTCTAAATTTTTTTTCTCTTATATAATATCATTATATTTTATTCTATTCCCCTTTTCTATTTTATAATATCTCTCTTCCTCTTATCCTCTTCTTACCCCCTTTTTATTCTCTCTCTAATCATCTAAATCTCCCCTTTATCTTACGACTGGCCTCGATGGTCCCCGTGGTTAGAGGGACCCCCGTGGGCCCGGTTTTATTCCCCGTCGCGGGAGTCTAAAAGTGCTTGGATTGACTGTTCGCTCGGCCCGATCTCCGGCGGAAACGACATATCGCCTTGAGAAGTCAACGCAGGTGCGTAAGGAATCACCGCCCGGGCTAAAGGGGTTAACTCCAACCGCGTTGATTAGAAGGGCATCCATCATGCAAGGGGGAGACTGCCAAATATCCTCCAAATAAAGAATTGGAGAGGCCGATTTCCTGCACTGAAATATAAAATGGCTTAAAAAAAAAAAAAAAAAAAAAAAAAAAAAAAAAAAAAAAAAAAAAAATATATTTATAAATAAAATTATAAATAAAAATATATATAAAATTATTTATAAATAACTAATTTTTATATTTATATATTTACATTTTTATATGTTTTATATTCCCCTTTTATTATTTTATTATTTAAATTATATTATTATTTATTATTTATATTTATATTATTTTTTTATATGTATTTTTTTTTCTTAATTCTAAACCCTTTTTTTTTTGCCTCCCCCCACAACCCAACACACACACACACCACCCCACACACAACCCCAAAAACCCCCCACCACACCCCACACACCACACCCCCAACACACACATATAGCAGATATAGATATATTGTGATTCAATATGTGGTGGTGCTTCAAGCGCAAAGGGGATGTGAGCGATGGTGTGGTGCCTAGATATGTTAAGGGTTTTTCTTGCCCTACCTTCTTTCGGGGG
>NW_023645643.1:0-8032 GCF_015228065.2 Penaeus monodon
ATAGTATGTTTGTGTGGTGTTGTGTGTGGTGTGTTGTGTTGGGGGGGTTTTGTGGGTTTGGTTTTTTTTTTGTGGTGGGGGTTGTACAGTTTTTAATATAGGTAACAAAACAAACAACAACCCAAAAAAAAAAAAAAAAAAAAATATATATTATATATATCTTAAATATATTATATATATATATATATATTATAAAATAATAAAACGGTTTTTTTTTTTTTTTATTATTTTTTTTTTTATATATATATATATTTATATAATAATTATTTTTAATTTAATAATAGTTAATGTGTGTAATAATAATAATTTACATTTATATAAGAAAAAACAAAAAACAACAAAAAACCCACAAATTATATATATATATATATATATATATGAATATTATATTTATATATTTATATATGTAATATTTAATTATTTTATTTATATAATATTATATATATTATTATTTTATGTATGTATTTTATGTATTTTGTATTATGTATGATACTATATATATACTGTACATATCTTTTATCTTCTATCTATTTTCTATCTATCTATCTATCTATCTATATTATATTTTTATATATTATATATATATTATTATTATTATTTTTATAATAAAATATTTTTACTATCTTTTATATTACACTCGTGTTATATAGTGTATATATATATATATATATTATTATATTATAATATAATTATTTTTTATATATATTATATATGATGTATGTTGTAGTTACATATATATACTGTACATTCATCTATCTATCTATCTAAATTATTACTATACTACACACCCCCACCACACACAACCACACACCCACACACACACACATACGTATATATTATTATATAATATATAAAATTTTAAAATTTATATATATAATATATATTTATATTATTAATTATATATTTTTATAATATACTGTTAAAAACCCACACACCAAACCAACACAGACATATAAGAATTATAATATATATAATATTATATATAATATATATATATATATAATTAAAATTTTAATATATATAAATTTATATAATATATATATATAATTTTATTATATTATAATATATATAACATATATATATTTTATAAAATTTATATTATATATAATTATATAGTATTAATAATAATTCTTTTTTATATTTACCCTTTCTTTTAAATTTTTATATTTTTTATATTTTTTATTTATATTATTTTTGTGTGGTGTGGTGTGGGGTTTGTTGTGTTGTTTGTGTGTGTGTGTTATTTTATTTATTATTATATTTATTTAAATTTAATTTTTTTTTTATTTATTTGATATATTTATATATATATATATATATAAAATTTTTAATATATATTTATAATGAAATAGTAAAATGTATATATATGCTGCTTGTTTGTGTGTACATCTATATAACATTTGAAAAGAAAGACAACTGTAATGCGGCTGTTTAGAAATGGTGTTTTTACACGATTACTCGCATGTTACGGAGGATATCTAAAATTAGCTTCTTTGAAAAAGGGTTTTTCGGGGTTCGGTGTGCCGGTTGCGCGGGTTCTCCGTCACTCTCGTCGCGCCCTTTAAACCGCTATGACCTAATTTTTTGAAATCTGCTTCAACAAAAAAATCATTTTTTTACATGCAAGGATTGCATTAAATCTGATTTCTTTAACCCATGGCGCCGTAAAAGGAGAATACCCAAACAGTCCCGGGTTCGTGTTGCAAATCATCTAATGTTTTCCGGCTAGAATATGGAAAAGGCTGAAATGACGGGTTTTTTTATATTTCAAAAAAAAGTGGGGAATTTCTCCTTCATCTTTTCTCTCTCTTACCCTTTCAGAAATTGCCATGAACTCAAAAGGGTGTGACGTTAAACTAATTTAATTTTCCTCAAAAGCGAAAATATTGACACGAAGTGGAATTTCTCGCAGTGTATGCTAAGATTCGGAAAAATTTTTTCGTTGATTTTGGAAATGTTTGAAAAAAATGACCCCCTTGCATGGGGTGGGGTATCACTGGCCTTAGAAAAAAAATTTATTTTAATATAATATTTTAATTATATAATATATATTTTTATATATATATAATATTATATATAAAAATTTGTTTTTTACTTATTTATTCTTTTTATTTTTTTTTTTATTTTTTTTTTTTTACAAATCGAGAGATATGTAAACGATACATCGGGAGCAAAACTGTCGCAAATTTGTTTGTTTGAAAATTTCAGAAACTGAAAATTTTTAAAAAATCTTTAAATTCATTTTCAAAGATTCTGAACCAATAAATACCTACGTTCCCACTCATAAGAATGCTTTGGCTCAGCGTCTGCTTTCGTGTCCTAATATGAAAATAAAATACAAGCATGTACAGGGCGTGTGCGTTGCGCGTTGTTGTGTGGTGTGTGTGTGTGTGTGTGTTTTTGTGTGTGGGGTGTGTGGGGTTTGTGTGTGTGTGTTTTTGGGTGGGTGGGTGGGGGGTGTGTTTGTGGTATTTTGTATAACTGTACATGCTAAGTGAATTTTTAAACTTATACAATGACCCCGTGGCTTGCTATTAGCCCAATCCTGGTGTTCCCAAAGAGTTAAGGAGACCGGGGGCTGTAGCTGCTCGAGGGGTGATTTGCTATACCCGACGCGAAGTAGAGCTTAAATTGATTTTTTTGCGCAGCGGGGGGGGGAAATAATCCCATCTGTCGGCTACATGTGCATATACTTTGAGTTTTTACTAATCGGGGAATCGTACGAATCCACGTTTAAAAATTTGTTGCTTGTTTGTGTGTTTTTTGTGTATTTCCAAAAAAATAATATATTCTTCAGATATTGTGAGGGAGTATTTTAAAACCTTTATTGTATTTTTTATTTTGTTTTTAAAAATACACAAATAAAAAAGTTTATGCATTCGTTGTAAATAATTTGAACTTGTACCAAGTAAACTTTTCCACTATAAAACCCTTTTTAAAAAGGTTTTTACTTGGACTCGTTGGAGTCGTGGCATATCGTGGCCTTATTCCCGGGACTCGCGGATCAAACGGGTCAAAGTGAGTTTCGCCCTCGTAGTGACTGGCGACGAACCGTCATCCCCTCGCGAGTAGGCGACCTTCTGCGGGCGGCCGTCGGGGAGCTGCACGTAGTAGACCCTGAGTGTCGTCGCCGTCACGGGCCTCCTGTGTCCGAACTCGTTGCTTGGGATCATCGCTGAGGGCCCATTGAATTTTGTATTTGGGCTTCGGTGGCCGAAAAGGTTTTCCTCAAAATGCCCAAAAAGCACATAAAATTTTTAAAAGTTTCCCTTAAAAAATTTTTCGCAGAGGTATTATTTTAACTTTCTTAAGAGTTTTAAATTTTGGGACAAATTTCACTTACATTTGGTGGCGGAGGCAAAATTTTCGCGGCTGTCTGAGCGCATGGTCCCCAGACCGAGGGGGGGGGGGGGGGAAAAAATGACCTATGAGAAATTATTCACTTTTTTTGTTTTTTTCCTTAAAAAAAAAAAAAAAAAAAAAAAAAAAATATATATATAATAATATAATATATAATATATATATAAAAATATATGTTAGTCAAACAAAACAGTGCAGGGGAATTTAGGCATCTACCTTTGGTGTTCATGTTGTGAATTCAGGTTCACTGAGTTTCGTCTGACCTCAGCCCCGGCTGTTATATGCTGGTCAGGGGTGGGCGCGACCCTGAAGCCATAGAGGGAGGTTTTTTAAACTTTTGTTTAAGAGGGCCCTTTTTTGCTGCTCTACATTCTTGACTCTAAAGCCACATGTTATTTACCTTACAAAAAGGGGCTAGTGAACTTTAAAAACGCACGCACCACCGGCAAATAGTGCGTAGTCATGTAAACCCCGGACGTAAAGTATATGAAAAATTCTATACGGTGTTTTTTGGTAACTGAAACCTATATGATTATATACAAAGACACCTGCACAAACCCGCATTGCACTTTGGGGGTGTGTGTGTGTGTGTGTGTGTGTGTTTGTTTTGTTGTGTGGGTGGTGTGGTGTGTGTGTGTTCGTGTGTGCGTCCCTATATTAAAGTATGTATGTAGGTTTGTTATTATGTGGTTTGTGTCTTGTGCGTGTGTTTTATATATCATGCAAGGAATCAGGTGGCGCAAAAATGTTGTTCATTACAGTAAATACGTTTGTGCTTATGTTTTTTTTTTCTATCGTATTATAAAAAAACAACACACACACACACCCACCCACACACCACCCCCACACACCCACCCCCACACACACACACACCCACACACACACAACACCAAAACCCAAAAATATATAATATATATTTTATATATATATAATATATATATATATTATATAATATATTCGACAGTATATTAAAAGGTTCCATTTTACTGGGAGGGTTTTTAAAAAAAAATCATGCTAACCCCCTAAACCCCGAATCTTTTGCAATTTTGATAAAATATATGCTTATTTCGAATTCAATTGGTTAAAATAGGGACTTCTATCCCCACATCTTTTTCTCTCTCTCTCTCTCTCTCTCTCTCTATATATTATATATAATATTATATTAATATATTAAATATAATATATTTTAATATATATATATATATAATATTTTGTGTGTGTGTGTGTGTGTGTTTTGTGTGTGTATTGTGGTTTTTGTGTTGTGTGTGTGTGTTTTTGTGTGGTGTGGGGGTTTGTGTCTCCTCAAAAAGAAACACGAATTTTTTTTACGAGATACTGTTTCTTAGGCACTTTCCCTAAACGTCCACTGCTCCGGCAAGCTGGGGCCAGATTTAGCGAAGGCATCCCGTAAAAAAATATAGCAAAATCATTTAAACTAATCTATAATTGACATATTTTGACTTAACTTTGGTTGCTGAAATACCCAAAAATGGGATCCCGGGTAAATCTATCTTGATGTTTTGTCGACGTTCGATATTCGATATGCCGGTTCACAGGTTCTGCCCCGCATACGCCTGCGACCTTGGCCGCTATCCCAACTTTTTGCTATTTTCTGAAACCTACCGCAACGCTCTACAGCAGTGATTGCATTAAAAAGTTATTTCTTTTTTTGATAGCTAGAAGAATGAACGTACACCAACCTCCCTAATGTTTTTTGTTGCAAACATCTATTTTTGAGGAAGATTATTTTTTTAAATTATGAATTAAAGTTACAGATATTGCGTAAAAATAAACTTTTCCGTGTTTTCTTCGTGTATTTTTAAAATTTTTTTGGACCTTTGAAGTTTTCATTCAGGGGAGAATAAAAATTTAAAATTTTTTTAACTTAAGTTTCTAAAAAACATGAATCGTTTTTTGGGCTTACCTGCTGTATCTTCGTTGGGGCACCTATTTACGCGCAGGAATCCCCTTTAAAAACTGATGTGGAACATTTGTCTTTATCTATATGATATTCAATTTTAACTAATATTTTCATTGGGTTTTAACGTTCAAGGGGAAAAAAAATGATGTTTATCTCCATCCAAATTTTCATGCTTACCCCTACACAAAATGCAAATCAGCCTTGAAAAACTTACACACACACTCATACCCACACATCTCACACAAATCAACCTTCACGATCACTCTTAAACAACAGGTTAAAAAGGGTATCAATTGGTTTTTTAAAAAAAAAACAAAAAAAAATTATTACTACTTTAATTTTTTTTCATCTCAAAGAATGGGTTTTGTATAATTACGCCAAAAAAGTATTGACTCAAAACCAAAACCCCGACCACTGTGACCATAGTTTTTTTTTAACTGTTTTAGAAAATCACTACTCTCTACGCCCAAAGGCTGCATCCACTTTTTCTGTTTTTCTATTCTTTATCCCCACTGCACCAACTCATGAAGTCTGGCGGGAAATTCTATTTTTTTGTTTTTTTTTTTCCTCAAATAATGATTTTATTTTTTTTTAACTTCCTTTTTTCTTCTCCTACCATAAAGATAAAAATAAAAAAACAAAAAAAAAAATAAAAAAACAAAAAGGTAAAATTAACTAAATGTGTATTCCCAAAAGATAGATAAACGGTGGGCCGTGTTTTTTTTCTTTTTTTCCTTTTTTTTTCAAATTAATTTTAAAAAAAAAAAAAAAATTTTAATAATTTATATAAAAAAAATTTTAATTTTTAATAAAAAAAATACAGTTTAATTAATAAACAAAAATTGTTTTAAAAAAATTTTTTTTATTTTAATAAAAAAAACCCAGAATTTCCCTTTAAATTTTTAAATAAAAAAATCCCCCAGAATATATTATAGTATATAATTGGGGGTTTCCCCCAGGGTTTTTAAAAAAAAAAGTACCTAATTTAACTTTTTGGGAAAAAAAAAAAATTCTAAACTGAAAAAAAAAATTTTTTGGGAAAAAAATAAAAAATTTTTTTTGTAAGTAGAAAAAATTTTTTAAAATATGTTTGGCGATTACTTAGGGTGGGAAATATACCGGGGCTGGCAGAAGGCTTTAGGCTAGAAAAAAGGGGGATCGGAAAAAATCAGGGGTTTATTCTATAAACTTGGTCCCTTTTTTTTTCCCTGTCGTTTCGAAACTTATTGGGGTTTAGATGGGGGTTTTTGGGTTAGTTTTAAACCTTACAGGTTTGCCCAATAAAACCGGTGCCCGGTGGGCCCTTAAAACCCCAGGCCAATTTTTGTTTTTTTAAAATAAATGGGGTTTCTCTCAATCAGGATTGCTTGTCGGTTTCTTTATGGTTTACCTAATTTAACCGGTTCAGATTTATTTTCAAAACCTTTTTTTAGTTTACGGTTTTAAAAAAAATTTTTTGATTTTTAAAAAAAAAAAAATGTTTTCGAAAATTTCAAGGTCCTCCCCATTGAACATCGGCAGATTTAAACTGGAATAAATTAATTAATTTTTCCTAAAAATATTTCCTTGTGGTCAGCACAGTAGCTTTGTGCTAAACTAAGTCTACAAAACCTATAGTCACAAGGAGGAAAACCTGATATCTTGTTAGTACGACAGATCCTTGCGCACACACACGCGGAGAGAGTGTTTGGTGTGTATGTGTGAGAGAGAGAGAGTGCGTGTGTGTGAGTGAGAGACAAGAGAGAGTGTGTGTGTTTATAGAGGGGTGTACCCATGATTTCACTATGTTGTGTGTGTGTGTGTGTGTGTGTTGTGTGTGTGTGTTGTGTGTGTGTGTGTTGTGTGTGTGTGTTGTGTGAGGAATGTAGCCAGAATTTTAGAAGGGAGTTCAGAACATGAATTAATCGATTCCCTTTGTGCTTTGTAAAGGATTCATATGCCACTGTTAACCTGATCAACGTTAAATAGTAAATTAACAGTTCACAAACCTTAACTGACTTTGGACTGCAGTTACTATGTTTAACTATACCTTGAATATATAATTATCATATATGTTTAAAGTGTTTATCATTCATATCAAACTGCACATTTTCCGATTTATTGTTTAACTATTTAATGTATCTGTTTATGGGATTCCTGCGTCAGTGCTGCTGGTTGAACTAGCAAAAGATCCCTGACCTCCCTTACAATATTCCCCTGTCACCTTAATATATATATATATATATATAAATATATATATATATATATATAATATATAGTGTGTGTGTTGTGTGTGTGTGTGTGTGTGTGTGTGTGTGTGGTGGTGTGTGTTGTGTGTGTGTGTGTGTGTATAAACATCATTAGTATAGTAAAAATGATTTTTTCCCTAAATACTGGTGTATTTTTCATTTATTTCCTTGTTTCCCTATAGCTGTGTGAAATATCCCCCGCACCTAACGAAACTGACGTGTGCCTCATTCCAGTAACCCACACGTATATTGTACATCGTTCTCCTAACGCAAATCAAGTTAAGCCTTAGCGATAACACACATCCGCAATTGGTCCTGGGGATCCATTATGATGACAGTATCGAAAGAATCTTATTATGGTAAAATGTTGCATATCTGGCTATTGTAAATTAAGCCGACAATGTGTAATACGTCTCCAAAAGCAGTGGACAAGGAATCTATTTCATCATCGCAGAGAGATAAGCCTTGAATTAAAATTTGTGAGAAGAGGCCTTGCAGAAAAAGGAGCTCGTTCTAGAAAAAA
>NW_023645644.1:0-5000 GCF_015228065.2 Penaeus monodon
CAATCCAAACCACCCCCGAATGCCCTTGAAGGGGAAAACTTTAGATAATAAACGTACTTGCAACAAAATAAAATAACTGACCAATGTGAAGAGCAACATACCTGTGTTAAAAATTCCTCTCCTAACACAACTTCCTTAAGTGGCCCCATGAAAAAACACCTGCGACACCAATAATTAGTACCCCCGTAAGAGATTTCCCAGATTACTTACGGTGGATGTATGGATAAAGTTATCTTCCACTGACATAGCATAATTTCCTCTCTCAAACCGATTTCAACTTTAATAATGGACTTTTGTCAGTGGATCTTAATCTGCATACTGAGATATGCATTCCCCCCCTGTGTCTTTTCCTCAGTGAGAAGCTGTATACGATAAAATCGTGAATGTAAAGTGCAGGATAAGGTAACAATATAGGTTATGCATACTATGTAATCATGACAACGTTTTAGTCTTATCTGTTGTCATTCCCGCTTATGTCAGCTTTATTGATTTAATGTAAATTAAAAAGATATTGGCAAAAATATACTTATGTAAGTCTGAGAAGCCCTTCCGACTAATGAAGCCACAAATATACCTTGTTTAGTTTGTACCTAAATCTGTTTCGTGGATAAGCAAGTACAATTTCCTTTACTCCTCTTGGATACACCGCTAGACTATACCTCGTTCTGACAATTTCATTCCTTTCATAAATAAATAAAAGACTCCATCACTTCTACTGGTTCATTCATACTTCTTTGCCGGTTTCTCCTAACTTCATCCTGCCTTGTTATCGTACAAGTTGACAGAAAAGAATATAGAGGCATCGATAGTCAAGTAAAGGAAACTTTTCACAGACATTCATTGGTTCTGTCGCAGATTAAATAATTAGACACAATGCAAATGCATGAATTGGTTAATGCTTAAATGGAGTATGATGAAGATGGATTTCACCTTGAGTGGAGAGGGAATGGGAGCAGATCGGAGGATGGATGAGGGATAAACATGTTTTGAATGTACTCAAGAGTTTCTGAAAGTGAGTTGGTTGAGGAGGTTTGAGAAACGATTTCTTATGAGGGGGAGAAGAAGAGTCTGGGGAAGCAGAGGAAAAGGCATATATTGGAAGGATTGGTACGAGAAGATGGGGTGAAACGTTAAGATTGTATGATGCGACGGTTAGAAGGAGGAGTGGTAGGCACCGGGGAATGTTTAATGTTTTAAATAAATAAATGTGCTACACACCAAAGGTCATAGAGCAGTATGGTAAAAGTATTGTGGTGGGAGTGGTTTGAAGAAGTTCTTTATTAGTACAAAATGTCTTAGATTTCAATAGTCATATGGCATTATGAGGGGGGGGGGGGTAAATGGGGTAGGGTAGGGATTGAAAGAAGGGCTAAGGACTAAAGGTAATTAGATCAAATGTGGGTATTTATGCGTCTGAGGAAGGAGAGCAGGCTGTTAATTGAAGATGTGGTAGATTCCATGAGGATCTTGGACATGTTGAGGGGTCAGGAGAGGAAAAGCAAGAAAACGAGAGTCGTGCTTCTGTAAAGTTGGGGGCTGAATAGTATGGGATATGCGGGACTGAAAAAGAAACATTGCATGTGAAGCATAGAGGTGGGTTGGAGTTTGCATGTGGTATGAATGCGTGAGTCGGGTGTGACCTACTCATAAAAGGGCAAGGGAGGCATCGGGAAGTGCTAGAGATTGGAGTGTCTGGATTAGAATAGCAAAAGAACTGTCTGGAGAGGGAGGGAGTAGAGGTGGGAAATTTGTTGCAGTAAAGAGGATAAATGTAGGGGATGATGCAGAAACATCTAAAAGGAAGGGTTAGGGTGGAGCGAAGGAAAAACCTGAAGTAGGGAGTAAGAGGAAAACTTCATCTGTATGCTTCCTGTCTGGTCCCCGTAAGATGAGTCCAAGTATGAATCTGAGAACTGCTACCTCAAAAGTGTAGGGCAGCCTATAAAAATACATCATAGGAGCCGCCACAATTGGCCACACGTACATTACTGCGCAGAGCCAACATGACAAGGGAGGGTTGATATGACTGGAAAGGGCAGGCCTATGTCGGCGGAAAGTAATTTGGGAATATTGGTGAGGTCTTACGGCGACCTTAGTGGTAATATGTATCACTGTATTGATACTGCACCTTAGTCCAAAAAGGGAAAAGCAAACAAGTCGTTCCACATTCTAACCAACCCTTGTCGTAGACAGGATAAACTTTCGGGGGAGATGGAGAGAGTTCCGGCACAAGTATTAAGGGAGGGGTGAGGCTGGGCAGGAACAGGTTTGAAGTCATTTCAGGGTAGATAAGACTTGAGCTTAGGATTTCGGATGAAACCCTAACAAGACGCTGTAGAATGAAACTTTGCTTACTTATTTTTGGAGACATTGTTGGAAGAAATAAAGGGCTGTAGGGGGAATAAACAAAAATCGATCCCATTGGCGGGCTAAAAGAATATTCAAAAGATTTGTAGAGGTAGAAGTAATAGAATGACGAGGACAGGAGAAAGGGGAATGAGATAGTGCTGCGGGAATCTGACAATAAGGGAGGGGGTTTTAGAAAATAAAAAAAGACTGTGGAAGATGATGAGACAGAGGGGAGGCTGCTGGAAGGGGAGGAAGGAATTTTTTCTGAAGATGGTTAATGCCCTGGGTGGGTTACTTGCAATGGACTAAGCTAACAGTGTGTCGAGGAAGGTTGATAGTAGCAGTGTTCAGAGTTGGGATCAAAGGAGAGCCAGGGGTTGGGATTTGGAAAACTTTTAAAAGTCAGTAAAAATAGTTGATAAAGGAGCATGTCTAAATGCTCCTTATAAGGGTTCAATCTTTATTGGCTGCGGTAAGCCTGGCATATATGGGGAGATTGACTGATTTTATAAAATTATCTGCCGTGTCAACAGCTAAGGTCATTAGCGGCGAACACCTTTTTAGATAGAATATGAAAATATTTAAACTTTAAAAATCTATCAATCTTCCCAAATAGAAATAAATATATTAAAAATCAAAGCAATAAATATTATGCTCTAAGCGTATAAAATTTTTGCATAAATATTATGCATAATTAAATTTTATTGAAAATATTAGTCTCCCTAAGGAAACGAATTAGACCCTTTATATACAATCATCCCAATGCCTTTTTCAGTGTATAGGGGGGAGACAAGTACGTACGTCTTTGGGTCTGAGAATGTTGCACATCTTTCCATTAAATGTGCGACCGTTAATGGCACTTGGCATCCCTCACAAACTGCTTCACTTTTAGCCATCATCGGTCCATAGTCAGTCTTGTGTGCCCGATTCTTAGTCTTTTAATACAACTTTCCACTTTTTGGTTGGGATGGATGCTGGTCACCCAACTCCCAAAAGCTCATCTTTAATCTCTCGCGGGTTGTTTCTCAGAGGTAGGGCCTCCATTGTTCCCTCCATCTATCACGAAGACAACTCCTGATGCTGGGTTCAGGTCGGTGTGTGGGAGAGAAAAACGAGCACCACAGGGCTGAGTGGCAGCTGCCTTGGCCTTCAGACTTTGAACCATCTGTATATATTGCATCTGATCCTTGGTTACATAGAAATATGCTGAAGAAATCTCTCTCTGACTTCTGCTTCAGTTTCTCTCCCCTTTCCAATTCCGATCAAATCCAGCTCAACTTAATTAGTCCAAGGGGGGAATTGGGGAATTCCAACAGCCAGAACCTTAGTGAGATTTAAATTTAGATCTTCCACAAAATTCCCTTATTCTCCTACCATAGGATCGGCTATCCTCAAGGGGGTTGAAAACCAATTTCTGGATGTAGGAGATCCTGGAATCCTTTGTAGCCCTCGTGTAGTAAATCAGGTTCATGTAGTCCCGGTAAAAATAAAGAGGTGGTTCTCCACTCTCAAACATACATGGGGCTCCACAGGCGAAGACCTGAAAGCCCCAGTACAGATTCTAAGAGCTTCATTATGAACCCAGTTAACATCCTGAGAAAAAGGGGAGTTGCAGATGAATAAGCTTCACCAATAGTCAAGCTTACTACGAATAAGCGCTTGGTAAAGCTGTGGAAGCATTGTGCGGCTGCACCCTAAGATAAATGTGAAAGAAAACCCCCAAAATACTAATTGCCTTTGTAGCCTTCACTTTTAATGATTTGAGGCACCCATGTAAGCCTTTAGTCAAAATTAGAAACCCCAAATACTTCACCTCTTGGACAAATTGCGGTGGGTTTGCTCCTAAATAGAGGGAGGGATGGAACTTTCCTCGTTTGTGGAAATGTATAGCCATGGTCTTGCTTTGGGGAAATTTGATCCCAAAGGTATGTTGCCCCCTGTACAACCTGATTTATTGCAGTCTGCATGTGTCCTGCACATCCTGTAAGCTTTTCTCCTGAGCAGTACAGTGTAAAGTCATCCACATTCAATTACAAAGAGACAGCACTTGGAACAACGTTTACATGTCATTTATAGCAATGGCAAAAAGGGTCACACTCAAAGACACTCCCTTGTGGGGGCCCCTTCCAGCTGATCTTCCGGTTAGAGAAACTGTTTTCCACCCGAACCCCTAAACTTCCTGTTAGTAAGGGAAACTTTGTATGAAAGGGAGGTAATGCTCCTCATAAACCATGTTATACAGCTTCTGAGTATGCCATTCTTCCAAGTATTATCGTAAGCCTTTTCAAGGTTCTAGGATTACCTGGCTATGCAAACGCACACGAGCACGTTTTCTTTGCCTCTGGAAAACTAACGTTCTCCTTACTCCTTATTACCCAAAACTTCTTTTTCAAATTTGTACCTTTTACATTGCTTTGAAAAAGCTTCATGAGCTTCTTTGCAGTGGTAATAGCATATTGGGCCTGGACAGTTGTCATCCTCTTGATGACCTGTTGTACCACACTTTACACATACTCTTGGTTGTCCATTTTCCTTAAAAAAAAAAAAAAAAAAACAAAAAAAAAAACGTATAATATATATATATAATATATATATATATATATATATATATATATATATATATATATATACATATATATACATATATATAT
>NW_023645646.1:0-8028 GCF_015228065.2 Penaeus monodon
TCGAAATATCAAGATCCTGACTGTACACTTCAATGGTCTTCACTACTAGGTACTTACTATATGAAATGTTTTCATATTTACCAGGTAAGATTTCCTTAGTGGACTGAGGAGGACTTTTCCCCTTCTTACCTGGTTTGGGAGCCCGGGAACCATTACGATTCCCATTCTTGCCCTTTGGAAGCTGGAAAGGTTCCAAGTGACAATAAGTGATGTTCCAAAGGGAATGATCGGGGGATTGCGTAGGTCGTCAGTGAGAGAGCTAGATCTTTGTAAATTTGTAGTACTCATACAAATTAGAATTCTTCATTTCCTCACCCCCCCACCCCCATGGAGTCCAACGAGGGGAAGCTATAGTTGGGGCTCAAAATCTCCCACAGGGGTAGAGAGGAAATACATTCAACCACTATTACAATGCTGATGGCAGTCGCGGGACCTATGCGCTACCGACTAAAATAGTACCTGCTTGACCCTAGCCATATTTGACTAGCCGATTGACATGTGGGAGAGTTCTCCTGGTCCAAGATGGAATGACCAGGGGTGGGTGCACCATCCCCTCTCATAGGCCTTGGTGCCACCAGGAAGCCATTTTGTCTCATCCCTCACTGGTGACCCCTCCAGTATGGGTAGCCCTCTGGTCCGGCTCACAGATCATTGGACCTCAAGCCCCCCACCGCGGCAAGGCGGCTTCCGTTAGGGGGGCGTCAGCGCGTGAACTGTTTGTACATCTACATAGATATTAAAGAGCAGCGGGCTAAGACATGGCCCCTGCCTAATGCCATTACCCATCGAAAATATCTGGACCATGCAACACCTCATTTCACATATAAGCCTCGATCAAGAAGCTGACTAACAGTCCCAGTAACTCAGACAACCAAGCACTCATTCTGTCTGTAAAACATAAAAATAGCGTACCCAGCTTACGATAATAAATGATTACCTCTTTGGCTGCACAAATCCCTGGCTCTGTGAAGTACCCTGCTTTAAACCCAAACTGCCCTGCGTTCCGTTGGGCACTTCATATATGGAGTGCACAATTTTAACCGAACAACCTGTAGCGCGATACTTGTATTCTTCGTGTGGCACACAAGCGCTGCAGTCCCGGGAGGGAAATGGTTGGAACCATTGTAGGCGTTATCGACTGGAAAGTGTATGATCGATTCATGCATAGTGTAGGAGGAGATGCAATGATCAGGTAATGAGTATGTGCATGTACTGTTGTTCATGCGTGTGTGCATCATGAAGAAATAAGAAAACGTCCAGTGCATTACATAACTGACAGACTTCTTGGTAGTAAAATTTGTTTATGTCTGCAGTAAAATCCCTGACAATTATCACCCCATCATCATCATAGTCGTGAATCACCGATTCAGTCTTCCCTAAATACATCAGATACATATGTACATTCTCATGCGAGTAATACAGGAGATACACATTTAGAATCAAAATAGAGAAATTACCACCATCAATCAATAACCTAAACAATCGATCATCATCATACGTTACTATTTTGGTTTTACAAGCAATAGATTTCTTCCATGAGAAAAGAGACACCACCAAATGGTCGCCTCTTCAGTACAATTGACTTTTGATGTAAAAAAAAAAAAAAATCAGAACTTTGTATGTCAATAAAAACTTCAACAATGTATCAAATGTTAAGGATTTTGCTACAAGAAATGCCTATAATATGGGAATATGGGCTCTATTCACAGCTTTCAACAGGCTAGCGAACAGAGGCGAGGAGTGAAGGGGTGATGCTCGACATTGAGAGGTTGGATGGTTTGCTGGTTCCCCCAAGGGTAAAAGAGGAAAGTGATGGGGGGAGGGGCCAAACATGTTCGCCCTGCCCACCACCCTCAACAAATTCAAAATCAGTATTAAACCACCATATTACTTCACATTTGAGTCACGTAGATCTCGTGATATTTTGCTTACTAACATATATAACACATATACCATCACGAGTGCAGCTGCCTGTGTGAATCTGCCTTTAACCTTGTCAGGGCATTTACATGCTGCATATATATTGTTAATCATTTTCTTAAAAACAAATCATTATCTCTAAAACTTTGTCCAATATTTTGGCTGTGTTCTAGGAGACATGACCAAGCATCCTCGCGCCCCACCCAGTGACGCCACACTTTCAAATTGAAATCAACCACTGATTAAACTTAAATTACTTGTTTTATAAAATTACCCTAAAGGATTCAAATTGAAGTACATAAAAGGCAAAACGATAAACTTTTGACCCACATGAAAAAATCACACACTCTTAAAGAGAACAGATATAAGGATCATATCACATATATGTACGTATGTATGTATGTAATGGCCGCTTTTGGGTCATGACAGTTTGAACTGTACGGTAAGTATTCAGCGAAGTGTACACAGTCACCAGGGAAACTGCATTCATAATTTTATTTTCATAACCAATTTCCGCCCTCATTATATTGCAAAAGAAACAGTATAGTATTGTATAAGGAAAAACTGTACAAAGGAAAAGGAGATACCCAAAATTTCCTCTCATACTCCAACTGATCGAGCTACGTCCTCTTCATTCAAATAAATATATTTTATATATATTTATATATACTTATTTTTATATATTATATGTATATATATATATTCATATATATTTATATATATTTATATATATTTAAAACACACACACACACACACACACACACACACACACACACACACCACACACACACACATACACACATTATATATAAAGGCAATATATATTATAATATATATATATATTATATATATATATATATATATATATATATATATATATGTAGTATAAAATACACATACATATACTTATATTTTATATAATATATATATATATATATATATATATATAAATATATATATATATATGTATGTATGTATATATATAATATATATATATATTATTTTATATATTTTATCTACTATCTATCTATCTATCTATCTATCTATCTATCTATCTATCAATATCTATTCTATCTATCTATCTATCTATATATCTATATAAAATATATTATATATATAATTAAGGGGTTTTATAAAAAATAATTTCTTATTATTCTAATTATGTATATATATATATATATATATATATTATATAATATACATATTTATATATATATATATATATATAATATATATATAATATATATATATATATATTATATATATACACACACACACACACATATATATATATATATTAGTATAATATATATATATATATTTTATTATATATATATATATATATAATATATATAAAAGAGAGAAAAGAGAGAGAGAGAGAGAGAGAGAGAGAGAAGAGAGAGAGAGAGAAAAGGAGAGAGAGAGAGAGAGAGGGGAGAGAGAGAGAGAGATACATACATACATACATACATTTAATTTTAAAATATATATATATATATATATATATATATTTTATATATATATATATATAATATATCTATATTATATATATATACTTATAATATTGTGTGTGTATTATATATATATAGATATATATATATATATATATATATATATATTATATATATATATTATATATATATTTGATTTAATTATTTTGTATTTTTGGGGTTTTCTAATTTATATGTATGTATATATATTTTTTTTTTTTTTTTTACCAGTTTCATTCGCCTAACCATATCACGGGGTTTAATTGTTACATGAACAGTAAGAGGATATAAATAATTAATTCCTGGGGAGTTTTCCCCCAGGTGGTGGCGGTACCAAAAGTCTATAAATATTTTTTTTATTTGTTTTTGTTTTAAAGGAGAATTTAGTTAGTATTATTTCTTTTTAAAGTGATTTCTAATTGATAAACCAAACATACGTGTTGATCCCAAATAGGACAACACATGTATTATGTGCACACACACAAAAACCACACAACCACACCCCACACACAACACTCACACTTCACCCACTAAACACACCCACACACAACCACACACACACAACACACACCCCACGACACAACCACACACCACACACACACACACACACGCACCAAACTCACACACCTCACCCCACTCCACACACAACCACATAAACACACCACACAAAACACAACCCGCACACACGCACACACACAAACACACACAAAAAAAACACACAACACACACACACCAAAACACACACAAAAATTTTTTGTAATATATGTATATAAAATTGTAAATATACATGTATGAAATATGTATTTTAATAATATATATAAAAATATATATATATTAAAATTTTATATATATATCATGCATAAAAACGCATAAAAATTTTATATATATATAATAATATAAATATTAATATTTTATAAAATATTTTATGTAAAATTATAATACCAACATACATATATATTTTGTATGTATGATAACTTATAAAAAATTTGGGATAGAGAGATATAGAAAATAGTTTATATGAAAAACAAATTTCACACCACGCAAAACGTATAAATTTTATTTATTTTAATATTTTTTCGGGGGTTTATATTTTATACTTTATATAGGGCAGGTATATATGTGTATATATATATTTATACATATATTTTGAATGTAGGGTATATTTTTAAAATAATATAATATATATATATATATATATATATATATATAAAAATATCTATATAAAATTAATATAATATTATTTGTGTGTTGTGTGTGGTTGTGTGTGTGTGTTGTGGTGTGTGTGTATACAAAAAGGTATCCTTGTATCTTTTTAAATAATATTATATTTTGAAATATTATTTTATATAATAAAATATATAATATATATAAGTTTATTTTATATTTTATATAAAATTTTATATATATATGGGAACATAGATACAATCAATTTGGCATCACAGGGCACAAAAAACAACCCCACCACCCCCAATGGTATCTATCTATCTATATATTGTATACACACCACACCCACACCACACCCACACCAAAATATATATAATATGTTTATATATAAAAAATTTTATATATATATATTATATATATTTTTATATATATATATTTTTGGGTATATATATTTATATATTTTTGATTTTTATATTTAATTTTATATTTTTATATATATAAATGTTAATATATATATAAATATATATAATTATTAAAATTAATATATATATATATTATATATATGATATTTATAAAAAATTAATAATAATATATATTAAAATTATGTTAAAATATAAAATTTTAAAAATTATAATATATTATATAGGTTTATATATTATAATATATATATTTATATATTATATATATAATTTTTAGAATAGATTTTAAAATTATATTTTAACGGTTTAATTTTAAAACCTATACATAATATAATATATTTTATATATATTATATATATTTTTAAATATAATATATTAAAATGATATTTTATGATAAAATATAATATATATATTTTAAATTTTAATATATACCCTTATAATATATAATTTTTAAAATAAATATAAAATTAAAATTAAAATTTTTAAACAAAAGGTTTATAATATATTATATTTTATATATTATATATATTTTAAAAATAAATATATAGTATATAAAATCAAAATATATAAATTATATGATATATATAAAAATAATAGTATTTTAATTTTTATAATATATCAATATATATAATATATATAAAATACATATATATATCATGTTATAAAATTTTATATATATATAAATCTTAATTTTCATATATATATCAAAAATCAAAATTTATAATATATATATATATATAACCCTTATTTTATATCTTTATATATTATATATCATATAATATAAATTTTCATAAATATATTTTATATATATATATCTATCTATATATATAAATATTTTAAAATTAATTTTAAAATATATAGTCATATATATTTTCATATTAATTTTTTTAAAATTTTATTTATATATATATATATTTTAAAATATATTTTTATATTTTATACCCAATATATTAATATTTCCAAAAATATTTTATATTTTAAAATATATATATATATATATATCTATTATATATATATATAATTATATTATATATATATATATTATATATTATATAAAATTAAAATATATATATTATATATTATATATATTTTATATAATGCACACCCACGGGGATTTTTCGATATGACCAAAAGAAAGAATTTTACTCTAATAAACGAATTTACATCAAGGTTTGCAAACAAGTATCTTGGGCCCTCCCAAATTTTGGGTTTTTTTCATACTATCCAAAATCCCTTTTTGCCTTTGTACTCATAGAAACTTAGGGGGAAAATTGGCCTTTTTAGAAAAAGAAATTTTTTGGTCAATTTTACGGGAGACATAAGTATTTAGTAACATCATTTGTTTTCCTTTTTTTTTACTCCTTTATATATATAATATATATAATTTATATTATATTATATATCATATTATATATATATATATATATATATATATATTTTATATAATATTATAATATATATATATATGTTGTGTGTGTGTGTGTGTGGGGTGTGTGTGTGTGTGTGTGTGTGGTGTGTGTGGGTGTGTGTGTGTGTGTGCGTGTGTGTGGGGTGTGTGTGTGTGTGTGTGTGTGTGTGTGTGTGTGTGTGTGTGTGTGTGTGTGTGTGTGTGTGTTTTGTGTGTGTTGTGTGTGTGTGTGTGTGTATTTTCCCTCCTTTTTTTTACTCATCACTTCGAAATAAGAAATGTAGTACTTTTGAACATTAAAACAATGTTAACATTTCCCTATAATTTTATGGGTAAGACAGATCAGTGATCGAGTGATAAGTGTTGGAAGACTTCAAGCTACTTGTACCCCCTACAATAGCCTCTTTAGTGTCTGCTGGAGGTTTTTTTTTTGGGCAGTACAGCATATACTCACACTCACCTGATTCCCTTAAACCAATGTCAGCGGGTGACAAGACTGCAATGCCATGCCCATTGTAATAAAAGTGTATTTATTGTCTTTACAACATAGATGGAAATTACAAGTGCTTATTTCCCCCAAAGGATCAGATATTACCCTTTCCCTATCTCATCTCTTTAAACCCCCTTTTCCTTCATTTTTTAAAACTTCATTTCTTATTAATATTTTAATAACAATTGAGTAATCATAATATCAACAAGAAAACAACAATATCCATATTCTTTCTTTGCTGGATTTCTTGGGTATCAACCCGTGGCATGCGACCAAGGTTATTAAGCCAATGGATCCTATTTATTCTGTCAATCTAGATAAGGTCCATAAAGTTTTGTCTCCCTTAAAAACGTCAAATTTCTTTACTAATGATTTTTTCATAATCTGATAGAATATTTGATAATGTAAAATCCCGTATTTTTACTTCTTAGATATTTTTTAAAAGGTTGTCTGTGATCTCTGTATATTTGGGCATGTTGTTAAGAGGTGGTTTATTGTTAGGCTCGTGGGGCTTGTGGGCACAGTGGAGGAAAATTTATTTCAATATATGGAGTGAGGTGGGTGATTTTGGTGGCACTGACCCTGAGACGAGACAACACCACCTTTCCCCCCTTCTGTCTTTCCTGTGGGATGTATTCCAGTTTATTTTTTGTTTGATTTTATTTTTTATTTTTCAGGTTTTGGGCCACTCACTTTGCCATTGAGATGGATTTTTGTTTTTATAAGAGACACAAAACCCCCTGAGATTCTGTACGGACTATTTAAGGTCCAGATCACTAGTTGACCCGACTAATTTGTCAGCCTGCTCATGCCCATGGATATCAGAGTGGCCTGATACCCATATTAGCTTGATTGATTTATTGGCACCATGCAGCTTACGAATGATATTACCCAGTAGTTAATTTTTGGTGGGTTTTTTAAAATTTAATAGCTTTAAGTGAACTTAATGAATCGAAAAAATAACTATTCTAATCGCACCCACACACTCATCTGTCTTGGAGCCGTCGGGATATATATGAAAAAAAGGGAGATGTTTAACAAGAATCTCTCTGAACCTCTGGCGTACCTCCACCTCCGGTGCCATGGCCTTACTGATGGAAGCCGCTTCCATGATAGAAAAATTTTTGGGATTTCCAG
>NW_023645647.1:5000-8028 GCF_015228065.2 Penaeus monodon
TGTGTGTGTGTATTATAATATATATATTAAAAAATATATATATATTTTATATATTATATAACAAATACACAATCACCCACCACGTTAAAAAAAAAAAAGTATATACATGTATATAAAAATATATTATTAATATATATATATATAAAATATATATATATATATAATTTATATTATATAAAATATTATATATATAATATAAAACATTTTTATAAAATAAAATATATAAATAAAATATATATATATATATTATATATATATATATATATATATATATATTATATATATATTTTTTACAATTTTATTATTATATATTATATATAATTTTATATATATATATTATTTTAATTATATATATTATATATATATATAATTTTAATTTTATATGTATATGGGTTGGGATATATATTTTTAATTTTATTTAAAATTTTTTTTTTTAAAGGTAGGTTCGTGTTTGACCCCCCGTATATATATATATACATTTTGTATATTTTATATATATTAAAATATATAATTCTTATATATTATATATATTTTATATATTTTTACCTTTATTTATATATATATATTAAAATATTAATAATTATATATATATTTAATATTTATTATATTATACCCATATTTATAAATATAGTATATACCTGGTAAATATTTATTTTATATATATATATTATATATATAAAATTATATAAAATTTATAATAAATATAATTTTTATAAAATTTTATTATAATTTTATATATAAAATTTTAAAATTAAAATATATATATAATATATATACTAAAAATATAATTATTTTATAATGTACCTTTTTATATATAATATATATATATATAATATTATTATATTTTTATTTATATATTTTAAAATATAAACTATATTTAAAATATAATAAATATTTATATATATAAAATTATATAAAAATTTTAAAATAATTAAAATATTTATAATTATAATTAATATATATAAAAAATAATTTTATTTTTATAATCATATATATATTATAATTTTTATATATTTTATATTAAAATATATTTTTTATATATATATATATATATTTTAAACCACATAAAATGTGTGGGTGTGTGTTGTGTGTGTGTGTGGGTTTTGGGGTGTGGTGGGTGTGGGTGTGTGTTGTGTGTGTTTGTTTTTTTGTGGTGTGGGGTGTGGTTTTTGTGTGTTTGTTTGTATGGTTTTGTGTGTGTGTGTGTGTGTGTGTGTGTTTTGGGGTTGGGGTTTGGGGTGTGTGTGGTTGGGTTTTTATTAATTTTAAAATATATTTTATAATATTAAAATATATATTATATAAAATTTTATACCCCCTACACACACACACACACACACCCATACACAAACACACAAAAACACACACAAAACAAAACAAACCCCCACACACACACAAAAACCCCACACATATATACACACACAAAACCCAAACACACACCACACAACACCCCCACACACACATACACACCCCACACACAAAACACCCCCCACCAAAACACCACACAAAACCCCAAAAACACACACACCCAACACACTATATAATATATATAAAATATTATTATATATTATATATTAATATTTATATATATATATGTATTATTAGGGATAAAGTATGTATATATATATATTATAAAATTATATTTTATATATATATTAATAATAATTTTAAATCTATCAAAATGTTTGTGTGTGTGGTGTTTGTTGTGTTTGTGTGGGTGTGTGCGTGTGTGTCCCGTTGGGGGTGTGTGTATAAAATTTTTTATATATATATATATATATATTATTTCTAAAAATATAATATATATATTAAAAATATATAATATATATTTTAATATTTCGTGTATATATAATATATATTATATATTATTTATTATTAAAGTATATAAAATATATATATATATTATATATAATTTATATATATAATATATAATATAAAATTTTTATATGCGTGTGTGTTTGGTGTGGGGGGTGGTGTGTGTGTGTTGTGGTGGTGTGTGGGTGGTGTGTTTTGTGGTGGTGTGTGTGTGTGGTGGTGGGTGTGTGGTTTATATATATTAACTATATTATTATATATATATATATTATTATTTTGTGGTGTTTGGTGGTGGTGTGTGTGTGTGTGTGTGTGTGGGTTTTGTGGTGTGTGTGGTGTGTGGTGGTGGTGTGGTGGTGTATACATAAAGTATATATAATATATTATGTATTATATATATAAATTTTTATATACATATATATATATATATTATGTGTGTGTGTGTGTGTGGTTTTTGTGTGTGGGGTGTGTGTGTGTGGGGTGTTTTTTGTGGTGTGTGTGTGTGGGGGTGTGTGTGTTGTGTCTGGTGTGTATGTTTTGGGACACACACACACACACACACACACACACACACACACACACACACACAAAAACACAAACACCCACACACAAACACACACACACACCCCACACACACACACCACCCCTTTTAAATTATATATATATATAGTATATATATAATATATAATATATATATAACGCAGACTACACACAAACATTATATATTAAAAAATTTTAATTTAATATTTATATTAATATATATATATTATATATATATATAAAATTATATAATATATATATATATATACATATACACAAACAGAGGGGGTTTTGTTTTTTTTGTGTTGTGTGTATGTATATACATACTATATAATATTTTTATTAATATATATAATTTAAAATTATTATATATATAAATTATAATATATTATATAATTATATATAATATATATATACATGTAATTATGTTTTTTGTGTGTCTTTGTGGTTTTTTTTTTTTTTTTTTATAAAATAATTATATTTTTTTTATATTTTTAAAAAAAAAATTTTTTTTTTTTTATTTTAAATTAAAAAAAAAAAAAATTTTTTTTTTTTTTTTTTTTTAAATTTAAAAATATATAAAAAATAAAAAAAAAAAAAATATTATATATATATATAAAATATTTTATTTTTATGTTTTTCTTTTTTTTTTTTTTTTTTTTTTAAAAATAAA
>NW_023645648.1:0-2500 GCF_015228065.2 Penaeus monodon
GGATGTTAATTCAATATACAAAAATGTAAAGTTTCAATTGTTTATATTACCTTCTCTCATTTACCTCTGGGATAAAATTTAGATCACAGTAACCCCTTTATATTATTATATTTTTATGTGGGGTTCTCAAGAGTTGACTCGGAATGATAAGGAGAGCTCCATTGACGTTAATTAATACGCCCCCTCTAGATAAACCCCGAGTGTTTTCCCGTAAAAAGGGGAAATGTGGCTTTGCCATATGTGTGTGGGGGGGGTTGTGTGTGTGTATATGTATATATATATATATATAAAAATATATATTTTATATATATATTTTATATAATCTGTATATGTATGTATATTTTTACACACACCACACACACACCACACACCACCACACACCACATATTTAATTTTAATATTATATTTTAAATATATTAATATTATATAAATATTTTAAAAATTATCTATATATATTTTATGTATTACTATCTATTGATCTTCTATCTACTACTATCATATAGAATATATAAGATGTATAAAAATATAAATAAATATATATATATATATTATATTTATATATATAATAATATTAAAATATATATATGTGTATATTTTTAAAATGGGGTGTGCATATTGTTATAATTTAATATAGATTATAATATATAATTTATATATTTACCTTTAAAATATTTTAAAATATTATATATTATATTATAATATATATAAAATATATATTAATTTTATTATATATTATATATATATATATACCCTTTAAAAAAATTAATATATTATTTTTAATATATAATTATTATATATATTATATATATATACACACTTTAAATTATATTATATATATATATATATATTATATATTTTATATATAGTTTTAAATACATTATATGTAAAATAACATTATTTTACACCCCACACACACACCAACACACACCACACACACACCACAACACCCACACACAACCATATATATATATATATATAAAATTTTAAAATTTTTATTATATATATAACAAAATATAATATATATACTGTCGGGGGTTTTTTTTTAAAAAGGTTTTTTGAAACCCCCTTTTTGTTCTTTTGATTGATCTCCGGATTAGCCACCGAGAAAATAAGTAAATTTATGGTAACACCCCCTATAATTCGGAATATTTAAAAACAAATAAATATATGGTTCCAGGAAATTTAAATTAGTTGTCCCGTCTTTTGCTGATAATTGTGGGCGTCGGGAGTCGTATGGCCAAAGCGTGGACCCACCCAGAGCGTAGGGCCAAAAAACCTGACCACCCGAGTCGTAAGGCCAAGCGGGAGCCCCCCAGATCGTATGGCCCAAAGAGTGGAGCCCCCAAGTGTTTTAAAACGCTTCTTTTTTTGATTGACCAAAAATGAAAAAGGGGCTGAAAAGTACATGGTAATGGGTACTCTTCTTGTTATTTAGATTTTTAAAACAGAAAAAATCTTTTTATTGCCATAAAAAAAAGAAAATACAAGCGGTAAACTCACATGTATTAGCGGAAATCGGAGTAAGTGACCCTCCCGCGAAGGTCACCGACATTTCTTTTGGGGCGGGAACTAAACCATCATACACACGCAAAAAAAAAACCGGCAGTCGGAAACTCAATAAAAGGAAACCACATTGTTACCTAAAAATCCCTTAATGGCCTTTTGTGTGTGTGTGTGTTGTGTATCTATCTATTTATCTTCTATCATCTATTACATAATATTAAAATATATATATATACATATATTATATAATATATATTTTATATAATTATTTTAATATAAAGAATATATATATATTTTATTTATATTATATATATTTTATATTTTAAGTGTGTGTGTCTATATTGGATATAATTATATAATATATTATATAATTTTATATATATATATTATATATATAAAATTATATCTCTATATATATTTTTTATAGAAGTAGATAGATATATATATAAACATCATTGTTACCCCAATAAACCCCCACATGGGGATGTGTGTGTGTTTGGTGTGTGTGTGTATCTTCTATCTTTATCTATCTATCATATACATAAAATATAATTATATATATAATATTTTATAAAATAATTATATATATTATATTATATATTTATAAGAATATATAATATATATATATTGATATATATTATATATATATAATATTATATAATATATGAATATATATATCTATATATATATATATATATATATATATATATTGATATCTATATTATATCTATATATTATATATGATACTATATATATATTATATATCATATTTATCTATTATAATATATATAATATATATATATATATGATATATATATATGTAAATATATATATATATATATCATATTCATCTATATTTCATATACTAATTATTATATAATTATATAATATATATATATCTAGACATATAAATATACATATATTATATATATATTATACAGACTATATATATTTATATTATATCTATATAATATTATATATCTATTATATATATAAT
>NW_023645650.1:0-2500 GCF_015228065.2 Penaeus monodon
GGTTGGGACCCTAATTAAATAACTAAATAACCAAAGGGCTTTTGGGGAACCTTCAGTGCCCTGAATAGTGACGGGCTACGAAGAATTGAGAATACTCTAGGCCTTTTCACTAAGTCATGTCAAAGCATGTTCAGTACAAGTACAGTATCATGACAATTATCTTTTAATACTGCAATTAATGCCATTTTTTAAATGATTTCTAAACCCGCAGAATTGTTAAACATATGCATACGACTGGTTCTAAAATTAAATATCTAATATCTATTTCAGTTCTTTATTTTTTGTATACGAAGTCTAAAAAAATGAAATTCATAGTTTTTCCTTACCATTTTTCATATAGGCCTTTTCATCTTTCTTTTTTAATTATTTTTTTTTATTAACGTATTTTTCCTGTTATAATGCTGCCCTAGAAAATTACTGACGAAGGAATTGTTTTAGTATCTGAATATTTTTTAATGAATCTTCAAGCAGATATACTATGTTAGACGCTGTGCTACCGCTTATATAAAATAAGGGAATCAGACAAAAATATACTGAAGAAAAGCAAAAACGTAAGAGAATAGGAAAGTAAGGAAATGGCGAAAAAACAAACAAAATTGCAGGTCCATTGACAACCACTCAAATTACCATCGTGTGGCCGATATCATCTACTCACGACAGAAACCTATTTGCACATTATAAAATCGAATCTTCTGCACGTGTACCACAAGGAAAGGACGTGAAAGTTCTCCTGTAACGTCTATATATGTATGGTTTCTTATTAAGCCTGATTCCTATTTTAGCTTAAAGTTAGGGGGGGTTCCTATAAGGTAGTGTTTTTTATAGCTTTTAGGATATACACAATACTTAGCAGTAAACTGGATTGTTCGTTTTTAAATATTTTCTGATTTAAATATCAGACTAAATACTATAATTTGCTTTTTTTAGGTGAGGATGCTGGTGGTCCGAGTTTAAACGGACTAAGACCCGTTTGTTATGAATAGCAATGCAAAGGGTTTTTTCTCGGTTAGCAAAACCCCAATCTCTAGCGTTATTTTTGTTTTTATCACGAATAATCATATTAATATAGAGTAGAAATTTTCATGATTAATGCCATTATATATTCGGTATTATCATGAAAGGGAAATTTGTGAATATACGTATATGTGTATATACTGTATGTGTGTGTGTGTGTGTGTGTGTGTGTGTGTGTTGTGTGTGGGGTGTGTGAGTGAGTGTGTGTGGGGTGTGTGTTGTGTGTGTGTGTGTGTGTGTGTTTATATATATATATATATATATTTTATATATTATATATATAAATATATAATATATACACCACACATTTACATGTGTGTATATAAACCCTCAGGATTGTGGCTAGTATTGATAGTGATTTAACCAATTTACCTCCCTTATCTGAGAAGATATTCCACAAGAATAGATGGGACACTTTCTTTTTATTGATACGATTTCTTTCAACCATTTTAATGTTTCCCAAACTGTGTACATACATACTGTGCGTGATGAGATTCTTTTACTCCGAATTGACTTTTGGAGCCCTTTTCACAAACCCTGGAGCAAAATCCCGCAATATATATAAAAGCCACCTGAGCTAAAACCACGATACTGACCCACATACTCCATTATGCCATAAATGATTTTGGGGTAATAGTTCTCCTTCCACGCTAATACATGCTAACGTGGTGGAAATATGCATATCGCCACTATCAGACGCACATGTTGACATTTGGTATATTTTCGCAACGTTAGCGTAAAGAACTGGCCTACGTTGTGGCAAGAGGGTCGGGGTGTTTGGGAATCCGCGAAAAATTTTAATGACAGTAGAGCAAATAAAAATCAAAATTGTGAAAAAAAAGACAGGCACCATGATCTCGAACGGTGGGTTTTTCTTTTATTCCTTATTCTGATTCATACGTTTCGTAAATATCTAATTGAAAAAGGTATCGTAAGACGAACAACAGCTTTTAGTTGCCCTTACAAAATCGCTGTACACCTACTTACTGTATGCGTTATCGTACGAGCGACTTACGGTAAATGTTAAGCTTGAGGGTTCCGACCTAAAGATCTTGTACTTCATCCCGCCATCCGAAGAATGCTGGCACTGGTGAAAGAATCAGAACATACAATCAACAGTTATCGAGTCACGTGTTATAATTGTATATAATAAAACAGATCATTGCTTCTGAAAGTATTATGATAATAGCGGTAATGAAAATAACGAGAAAAAAAGGGAAAATTTAGTTATATAGAAACCCTGGTCTGATGTTTGGCTGATGTTATTGGAGCAAAAATTATAGGAAAAATATGTAAAATTAAACCGTAAGACCATTATAAAATATTATGGTAATTGAGGATGCTTCTGTATTACATCACTAGCATTAGAAGTAGAAAGTAATACTACTGTTATCATCATCATCTTTTCTATTACTACTGTTTTTACCTTATTATTGATATCAGTAATATATTTTTGTTATTCTTATCATGCTTTTCATCAGCAGTA